>NC_081414.1:29156824-29457002 GCF_030272615.1 Cryptomeria japonica
TTTCAAAATTAGTAACATGATTCTGCAATGAATAACTAGATTAGATTAATTTTTAGGAAACTTCATGATAAGTCTTGGAGTTATCATTTCCTAAAAAAAAAACATTGAGCTTATTGAAATTCAAAATTTCAAAAATTCAAAATTTAAGGCTATGACGATCAAAATTCGAAATTAAAACAAGGGATCTTGCCATACCTTACTTGAGAGCTTAACTCTAAAATGCAAAACAAAGGAATTCGCTTAGGTAAAAATCGAAATTTGGTGACTTCAACGTGATCTCTCTCAAGCTAGCAACTTCGCCACCTTTGGGGGAGGGTCTTCAACGTCTTGATGGCAAATTCGCTCCACTTCAAACTAAGTTCGCACTCCCCTTGAATGGAAATTTCGCACCTTTCCTCAATGAAATTCGCACTTCCTCCTTGTCTTCTCCAAATCGCATGCAAAGGAAGTTTGAATGATGATTTGAAAATGAAATAACTCACCCCTCCTTTATAGGCGCTCACCCTCTCATTTACCTCTAGGCCGACTTTGTAAAAATAAGGCAATTAAAACAAATTTCAAATAAAAATCAAGGCCGACTTTTATAAAATATAATCCAAGCGCACCAATTTTATTAAAATTAATAATTAATTAAAATGCCTTCGTGATTAATTTTTTTGAAAAAGGCAAAATTAATTAATAAATGTTTCATGCGCTATTTTTAAATGCTAATTTTAATTGAATATTTCAAACTTTATCGATTTTAGCATTTAATGTAATTTGAAAATGATGTTGGCGCCAAACATGGAAGATGTAAGGGGTACAAACCACATCGCTCTGGTCCCTGGGAGAGGGACAGGAGCGAACTATCCTTTTAGTCTTGATTCTTTTGCTTTTTACGTTCAAAACCTCCATCTTCACGTTGAAACTGGCATTTTCGACAAGGATCTTGAGCTTGATTGACTTAATTTTGTAAATGAATGCCTCTTGTGACCATCATCGCCCTGGTCCCTTGGTGAGGGACAGGAGCGATCTTGGTGCTTTCTCCTTGATCTTAGCTTCTATGATCACCAAATTTCATCATGAGGAAGAAACAACGTTATCCTTTCGTTCCATGCTTGTTCTACTTGTCGTTAACAAGGCACTTTGATGCTTAAATGGTTTTCGCCCTGGTCCCTTGGTGAGGGACAAGAGCGATCTTTATGCTCTAGCCAACATTTGCTATCTTTCAACCTTTGCTTCTTGTTCATTCCCTCCCAAATGATATCTTTGACCTTGTGTAACCTGGCTTTGTCATGATTTTGAAGGAAAATGAATGATCTTGTGAAAATCGCCCTAGTCCCTTGGTGAGGGACAGGAGCGATGTTGTCTCCTTGGCCCAATTGATCACCTTTTGACGTTTGATTTCTTTGCATATCATCTTCTTAAGACACCTTAGACCCTGTGCAACCTTGTACAACCTTGACTTGGCGTGATTTTTGAAGGAATTGGCTAGTGAAATGAATATCGCCCTGGTCCCTGACTGAGGGACAGGAGCGAATTTGGGCATCTTGGGCTCAACCTTGTTTGTATCAAGTTGCAATCGCTTTCACCATGTAGAATGAGGTCCTTTGATCCCTCTTGGACACTTGAAACTTTGATAAACCTTCAAAACCCAAGCCTTCATAGAAATTTCGCTCTGGTCCCTGACTGAGGGACAGGAGCGAATTTGGGCATTTGGTGCAAATTGTTCGACTTTGGCGGTCTTTGTAACTTTGTACTTCGTCGAGACACCTCAAAACGTCCTTGCCACCTTACTTCTTGACTTGGAGTGATCTTAAACTTTGAAGAAAGACAAATTAACTAACATTTCGCCCTGGTCCCTGGCTGAGGGACAGGAGCGAATTTGCAATTGTAGGCTCCATCACACTTTGCTAACTTCAAAATTTATCTTCAACGGACTCGTTGTGTACCCCTTCACTTGCCTTTGGCATGAAATTCGTTCTAACAGGCAAGAAATTAACCTAAGGCAAAAATCGCTTTGGTCCCTGACTGAGGGACAGGAGTGCCTAGGCCAATATGGGTCTCATTATGCATCTTGCAATCTTCAATTTGTCTTCAACGGGTTCATTTCACCCTCCTTTCTTGCTTCAAACTCAAAACTTGCTCAATCTTCACTCAAATTTTGCCCTATGAGGAATTTCGCTCTGGTCCCTGGGAGAGGGACGGGAGCTACACTGAATTTCGCCCTGGTCCCTGACTGAGGGACAGGAGCGATTTTTCATTTTGGTCCATTTTCCTTCACGAAGGCACTTCTAAATTATATTCAACTGATGAAACATATCTCCTTGGTTCTCCTTAAATCGTCAAATTGTTCAAATCCTGCAAGGACAAGGCAATGTTTGATTTTGAGCTCCGGTCCTTCACTGAGGGACAGGAGCGATTTTTACTCCTGGCACATTTCCATGCTTGTGAAATTCTTCAAATTATATTTCACGGAAAGATCATCCCTCCCTTTATCACTTCCACTTCAAAATTTGTCTTGATCCTGCAGAGACAGTAAGATTTTGAGAAACGAGCTCTGGTCCTTCACTAAGGGACAGGAGCGATTTTGCTCCTACAGGCCAAAATATCATGATTTCGGGATTACAATCACTTCACAAGGCAAAAACAAGACCTTTCCAATGCCCGGGATCAAATATCAAAATTTTCAAAATTTGGTCAAAATCACTCAATTGGACAAAATTCGCAATTTCATCATTCACACTTAGACAAATTTAGACTCTTCATTCAAAATTCCAATTGAAAATAGACCAACTCACTTAGCCTCTGGCGAATTCACTTTATTCAAAATTGCATCCTACGAAAGGAAGCTCAAAAAACTCTCAAGATTGACTGGACTTTGGCCTGAAAACGACAAAACAGAAACCCTAAGGCTTGACCCTAAATCCAGACAACTGACAAACTACCAAAACCCTAAAAAGCAGAGAAAAAGAACAGGCAAAACGAGCAAAAAGAGGGGGCCCCCATTTGCAATGGGGCGATGTGTGAAAACGTCACAACATCTAGCGCCACCTTGAATAAATGTTCCTGAAACATTTCAGAGATAAAGACTCAATCGACACCTAGAACCTCTGGAAAATTCAACCTAGCTCATCAAGAGATTAGAAAATGCACTCAAAGTAGAAGGAGAATCTTTAACCAGATCTAGACACTTAGTCTTTGATTACCCAGGTGTGTGCAAGTGTATTCATTCCTCTCGACAAGACAATTATGACCTTCAGGTTCCCCTGTGATCGACTACGTAGTTTATCTAAACTTCAAAAGCATCCTGGATAGAGCCTCGCTGCCAGCCAGACGTCCATAGTCCCGACGAGGTTATCGCCGCAAGCTCACGAACATTGCTCCATTGCCAGCCAGGCGTCTATAGCCCCGATGGAGTTATCCGTATATTCCCCTTAGCCAATTTTGATATTTCATTTCATTTCATTTTTTTTTTTCTCATTTTTGTCTTTCATTTTCTCTTTTTTCTCATTTTTTCCCTTTGATATTGCTTTTTCTCTCCGTCAATTCGTTTGGCTCGTAAGCAGTGAAGCTTACTAGGGTTTGAGGATTGCGGTGGCGCTGAAGCTAGATTTTAGATTTTTCACCAATCACAGCTTTGCCTGAAAACCATAATGACTCGGAGTCTATTAATGTGTGAAGATATAGTAATCAACAGATGTCGGCATCAAGACACAGAAAATGATTCCCTTCCAAGTCAAATACAGGGCCTGATCAGATGATAAAGCTAAAGAGGAACAACCTCGGATTCCAAACACTTCATGAATAGATATCTAAGAAATGAGTCTAACATAAGATCCAGGATGTTGCCAGTGTGTGAGCAACAACACAAACACCTTTCTCACAAGATGGAGGCTCCCACTCAAGACACCTAAACTAAAGCAAACCGACCGACAAACCGACTCAAAGCAAACTAAACTAAAACACACACCAAAAGCAAACTATCTAAAGAAAGCAAACAATTAAACTACCTGAGCCACACTAGATCATGAGTCAAATGACTCAAGGCAAATTAAGAACAAGGCTCAAAAGACCTCTAATCTAAAAACACGAAAAGAAAACCTACTCTAAACCTATATACAAGAGTCCTAGACTCAACACGACTCAAAGAAGCAAAATATATACATGACTTTACATGATTTCTCAGGTTGTGCAACAGGAGCATGGCAAACGTGATGGTTCTCAATCGGGCAAATTCATCCTTAAACACAGAAAGGTAAACTCTCACCATGCATCTCTCATACTCAAGCAAGTTTTCACTCAAAATGATCAACTGAGGTAATTCATTAGGACCATGATCAATCCAAATGCAAGTTGTTTTCCCAAAATCCTCATAATCAAAATCATAATAATTTTCAAAGCTAGGATTAAGGAAAGAGACGACCTGGCGTATTTCAGGCTCAGACGACACTGTATTGTTGGAAGCGAGGTCACCAGCTGCTTCAGGAGGTCGCCATTGGTGATGAATCATTCCACGAGTATCCACAACATGTTGATCTTGATTAGGAAGTTCTTGAAACAAGCTCAGCGCCCCTTCGAATAGCTCAAGATTCTCTGTTTTCACTGAGATATCTTGCATAAACCAAGCATCTTCATGAAATATTGTAAGCATATCTTCAAAAATGAGAGTCTCCTTGATGGATTGAGCTTCAAACATCTCCTCTAGTCTATCAAAGATAATCTCTTGTGGCCTTTCTTCTTCAAGCTTAGTCTCAGGAGGTCGGAGTTGATGACGGATCATATCACTCACAGTAACTTGCTTATCTTGAAAAAAATTTGGCAGTGATTCCATTTGCGTTTCCTCTACAAGATCCTTCAATGCTTCCTCAAATAGCATAATGGTGATGAAATCTTCAAGCGCCCCTTTGAATTGTTCTTCATATCTGGGCTCACTTAACATGTCAACTTGATTGTCTTCTTCAATGAGGCCATTTGAAACATCCTGCAATTCAATCTCAAGGATCTCCTTTTGTAGCATAAACGAGAATTCTTCAAGGGATGAGTCGTCTTCTTTAATTGCTTGTTCAACTCCTAGATCTTCCTTTATTACTGCTGGAGCATCTTCAATTACTTCTTCAACTTTTGTTTCATGATATTCCTTTTCAGGTGCAAGGCATGGCAAGCTATCCATTGTAATACATTGTTCCTCAGGTGCATTTGTATCGTCAACGTACAATTGATCCTTCTCACATTCAGATGCTGGAGCAATGTCCTTTTCATAGGTTCTCCTAAATTCAACTGCGAGATGAGCACCCCAAGATCTGTTAATAATACACTCTTCCTCGGACAAAGTTGGCATTCCAAACTGGTTTCTGACTTGATTGATAGCCATTTCACATATTGAGCAAGTAAATTCAGAGTGAGGTGAGTTGTGAATTCTACACCACAATGGTAGCAATATGTTTTCCAAACGCATTTCACCATCCAAAATGAGCTGACTCTCGATCATCCATATGAAGCTTAGAAGAGGATCTTTGCTCTCTGGGACACTGAAGTTGCCCTCTTCTGTCTCTGGCCTTGGGACATCCCAAAAGAAGATTTTTCCCTGTGCTGCCGATTCCATCCTTGATAAGTACTTCAAGCAATGCATTTCATCATGTCCCTCTGTCTCGTGGACTCGACACTGCCCTGGTCTTGCGAACTCGGACAATCTTTGTGGATAAAGTTGTGTATCTAATCTCCACCAAAGTTCAGGAAAATCAACTTGTGGCTCCTCGTGAAACTGTTGTCGCTCCATTGAGAAAATCTTTTCTTTTTGATTTTTTGATTTTTTTGGATTTTCTATTTTTCACTTTTTTTGGATTTCCTATTTTTCACTTTTTTTTCGATTTTCTGGTTTTTCACTTTTTTTTTGGATTTTCTGGAATAAGAGAGATCTTGAATATCTCGGATTCAACTTGAACGTTCAACTGGTTCCAGCTTGATTTCTTCTTGCGCAAGTCCAACTGACGACCCAACGATCACCTTCCTTCTTTGTACCACCTATGTCGAGTGTTGAAAATGACCTTCCACTGATCTTCCTTGGATTCAAGAGTTCGTGTTCGCTGTCAGGCACTCCTAATTCAATTCTGTCGAGCGTGGAGGAGGGTAAAAAGCTCTGGAAAAATTTTTCAAATGCTATGTGACTTGACAAGATCGAACTTTCAAATGCTCGCCCTCCTTCTAGCGCCAATTCTGTTGACGTGTATTTTGTACACAATCAAACACAGAATAAAATACCTAAGGGTACCTTATCCTCTCTTGAATAAAGCCTCTGATTGCTGAAGATATCACCAAAGATCAATCATTGCTCCTACATTCTTAGTATTAGGATTAAATCTTCTCTTCGCCCTCATCCTTTTTCCATTTTTTCAAATCTAAGCTAGTAAGAGCCTGTGTTCCAGCAAAGCAGATCAGAAGTTCAATCATCAAATGTAAGTCCCCTTGTGATTCCAGCAAATCACATCATACCACTGGAGCTTATCCACACGTAGAGACCCTACTAAAAAGAACCTTGGAGTCATCCTGATTGATCCTTTTTCGCGATATCTTCAGCAATCAGAGGCTTTATTCAAGAGAGGATAAGGTACCCTTAGGTATTTTATTCTGTGTTTGATTGTGTACAAAATACACGTCAACACTACCTTATTCACAAGCATACCCTGCACCTATCAACAATACTCCATTAATGCACATGGCAATGCTACCTTCAGATGTGTAGGTTTCTTTCACAGGTGTGCAGGTTCTAGATGTCTTCCATGATGGTGACTAGCTGTGTATGCTTAAAGTTTGCTTTAGGCTGTCCTTACGACTGTAGTCTTAATAGACTATGGATGATTCTTCACAGAGAATGAACTTGATGACTGTCGTGAATGTGTAGGCAACCTTTACACAATAAGAATCCTTTCACTGTCATACACTGTCCTTCTCTCTCCCATGACTTGACACAAGGTCTTCATGCATGTTAGCTGTCATGACTGTCATCCTTGAATGAACGGGGCCTTGAAGTACTCCTTTAAGTGATGCATAGACCCTAAAGTCTTTTAACATGCTTTAACCCTTCTTCACTGCTTGTGACCTCTTAATAAAGAGCCAAATACCCCAAAAAGAGTCCTAGGATGTGATGACTGTCATTTAATGTAATGACTGTTCTTTGTGAGTGTCAGTTATTTGTGTTGTCTTCTTCATCATAACTGTCTTTGCTAGACATTTCAGAGTTGATCTTGTTTCAACTGGCTTGTGATTTTAGTGTTGCAAACAATTGCTCACAACTGTCATGCTGCCCTCTGAACTCTCTTCAACTCTTTTTAAACCAAATATTGTATTGTCCCTTTTTTATCTACTACTTCCTGCTGTCCTTTGTCCTCATGTGTCTTTATCTCTGTCACTTGAGTCATTCTACACCCTTTGCATGGACTCATAAGCCCTTCCAAGTCCTTTTGAATGGTAGCAATAAAGAACAAAGTCTTGATCCTTAAAATGCTTAACATCATAACTGAAGTATGATAGCATTTATCTTTAAACTTGGTATAAAAACAAATCAAAACATGCATCTAAATGAAATACAAGGATGGCATATACAAATCTCAATGCCATAATGAAATATTCTTACTTGAAATTTTCAAAGAACAGATGTTTGGTTGATTTGGTTTTAATAATTTATAGAAAACAACACTTATGAAATACCCAGAAATTCTTATTATGATAAGAACAAATTCACAGAATGAGTTTAATAAGATTGCAGCTATCATTATTTTTCCATTTAATTTCTGCTGCTCATTATTCTGTTCAAATCACACATGCAACAAATAAAAGGCTACCTCTATTGCTAAGTTTGGCGACCAAACCCACATGCATAGCACGATATTCACTAAGGGTGGGAGCCACTATTTCTGAATGTAAAATCTGACAGGAAATGTGCTGCTACAGAATTGCTAAGTTTGCTGACAACTGAGTCCAAACCCCCACGAATGCTGGCTGAAGTCTACTTGAAATCCCATGACGGTGTCTGGAGATCTTCTAGCACAGTCATAGCCGTACGGCAGTGCAACCAGAGGGGTCGCCACAGACAGACCTGGGTTTGCATCCAGGCTGCAGAAGACAGGGTTTTCGTCCTGTGAATATGCTGGATCGCAGAGTTTTTAAATGATAAAGAAGACAAATGATAATGCTTAACCCCCTTCTAAGAGCTTTGATCTCTATTTATAATTAGCTGCTAACTCTTCTAGAACCCATCGATGCTTCTAGAAATTCCTCCTTGGCCAACTTAGGCAACCAGTACAAAGTTTATTAATTATTAAATGACCCCCACGTTTAGTTGCCTAGGAGAAACAACTTTATAACTTGAAATGGCCCCAACTAAGTTATATCAATGAGTTATAATTTTTAATCTCCAATCATTAGCTTTTTGGGCTACAAATTAAATTAATCATTCATTCCCTTATTTAATTCATTAATCCTAGCCTAGGGAATGCTGCAGGCCAGAATTTGACTCCCTGTAGCATGTCACTAAACAGGGAACATTGCACATAACTTGATGCAAGGTCTACCATAATGTAAAAACACTCTCATTCCTTGGATCTTTGCCTTGATATAACCAAACTCTAAAAGCTTTATCTACTCAAGCATATAAATTCAAGCTGCTATTTCAATAAGGGTTTCAAGAATGCCTGCCTTCTCTGCAAGGATGACATGCATGTCTTGCATGGAAGGTATATAATGACTTTCATGGACTTTACAGTTGTTCCTAACCTCCACCTCACTCAAGATAACAGCATCTTCACGATTTATTGTTCTGCAATAAAGATTCATGACGCTGGAAGCTTGAAATAGAGTGCATCCACATTTCGTGCATCCTTGTGCTGGATCTGTATGACAGAAAATTATTAAACCAGCAACTGCCACTCTTCCTTGATGCTTTGAAAGTGTTGGCTGCCATGAAAACCTTCAAAACAATTGTGGAGGAGAAAACAAAAGTGACAAACCCTAACATGTTCGATCTGTCTTCATTAAACTCAACACTTGCTTTGAAATGTGACTCTCTTTCCTTCTTGCAACACGGACCTAGATTTTAGGCACATGCAGTTTGATGGATACCCACATAGACTTGGCAGAAAATGAGGCTTTGTTCAAAAGCAAACTTCCCTCTCAAAACAGGCACGATTTTTGGCAAGACTAAAGAAAGCTTGAGAATGGAAAAACCATTTTTTGATTCCTTGACCTATCAAAACACTACATGGAGACATGATAATGAGCCTTTTAAGGGAAAACAAACATGAAAAGAAATTCTAACCCCCGAAAACTCAATGACACTTTGAGAACATGATGATGCTAAGGGCCATTAGGCCACTGCAAAAGAATAGGCTAACAAGACCTTTGAAAGATTGTGACTAGCTATGACGATATTTGCTACTTGCTCATCTTTAGAAACTCAGCCAATGTCAATAGCAAGTCAAGTCCTCAAAATGTTCGAAAAGTTTGAAGGTCAAGTAGGGTAAGCAAGAGCCCTTCAATCCATGTACTTCAAAGCAATATTTAAAATGTGAATTGATTCTGGGTGTGAAAATGAGAGGAACCACAGCAGTATGTCTACTTTTAACAAGGATATGGCAGCTGGTGAAGACAGAACATTTGTTCATGATGTATTGAAAAGATCTTCCTCTATATTCAGGTAAAACATTTGCCTTACATAAATATCATCATTAAGCCAGGCATATGGTTTGAAGTTGAATTTGATGGAGGGATGACAACTCATTAGACCATGAATTATGATCCCTGTAGCATGGCTTTTAAAGTTGAATTTGATGGATAGAAGATAGATCATTGAAGTGCCAGTGTCTGTATTTTTTATTAGATATTGTATAATTTTTTTGGCTGTGAAAGGGCAAAGCCCCTATGGATAACCAATTTTGAACTGTCAAGAAAAACTACAAATTATCTCAAGGCCTCATGTGTTTTTTATCACAAGATAAATGAGCACAAGAAGAGTCCAACATCGCAGTGGTATGATGAGGACCAAGCTGTGCAACTAAGATTAGTTTAGTCCCATCGTAAGAGCCAAATGAGGAGCAAAATAATTCCAATGGGGAGCAAATCAGAAGAATTCCATTTGATGGTAGCTTTGTTCATTGCGCTTGCTTCTTGAAGCACCTAAGCAATTTTGTTTTTAGCAATTTTATTTCCGATATTGTAGTATCCCTTGGCTAATCTGACCCTGTTTCGCTTATTTGAACCCCAAAGAATATTGTCAAACACTTGGCATACAATGTTTGAAGCTTGGCATACAATGCTTGAAGCCGCTATGGTGAATTCTTTATTTGTCTTCTTTGAGTTTGTAGGCTGCAAATGAGGTTATGGAAAGCTTCTAACAATGCAAAGTTGTTATAGAAATGATATGCTACCTATTTTAGACCTTTACACACACATGTAATGACTGAAATTAACTAGTACAGTTAGTTGACAATAAGACAAACACTTGTCATGCATCCCAATGTATACCTACAGCCATTAGGCATTTAATGTTGAATGTCACCATGAATGTGGAATATGCAACTTATATCTCCATTAAACATATGCAACCTCCAAGTATTTCATGATATAATCATAATAGCAAATGATGCAATGAAGTAATGATTTTCTAATACAATGACTATGACTATAGATAGAAAACCTGGAATTTCAATGGCTGCCTTGATATATTGGTTTGATTCTCCTCATATGCAAAGCCCTTGTCAAATATATATAGCTGTTCACCTTTCTAAATTCCCTTCTATAGGATTCGAACTACTGTAGCGCACTGTTCGCGTGCACTATTCATGTGCACACTGTAGCGCACTGTTCGCACGTAATGTTCACGCGCACTGTTCATGGCACTGTAGCAGCAGAATAGAAAACTTGAAATCTGTTGTCAATAGCTGCAAATTCACACATCCAGGTCTGCAGATAATAAATGACTGTAATTGCCCTTGAATGGCACATAAATTCATAAAGCTCTCACCAATTATGCACCAATGATGACTCAGACATAAGCCATCCAATTAGCAGATCTCAGTGTTTATTTCAACACCTCAAATGCTGATCACCTTGAAGAGTTTTTGTTCCTCAAGTTGCAGAAACCCTTGTAGCAGATCGCCAATCCCAAGGAATAAACAATGTCAAAATGCTAATCAATCACATAATGAAGTTCGATTCCTTTTGCACACTTATATTTTCTCAAGAAGTTCGAACTTCTTCAAAAAGCTCTTAATTAACATTAAAATGTTATAATATTTCATTGGCATCAATAATGTAATTAAACCTTGGGTTATGTGCTCATAAATTATTAATAAACTTGGCCCCCTTCTCATGATAAATAGACCCTCCTCATTTAAGAGCTTTATAATATAAAGTCATTTTATAAATTAATAATATAATCTCAAAATAATTAATGTTTAATTGAGCCAATTAAACATTAATATCTCCATGAATACTCTATATTTTCAAACGCCATCAAGACCAAACTGAAGCACTCTGAACACTGGGATGATACCAATCCTCAAAAGACCCTCTATCCAACACATTAGCCTACGAGGGTCAGGATAATAGGCTAATCTCACAAAATCCAAGTCTGCTAAAATGGGGACATTACAGATATTCAATTTGCTCAATGACATTGATATTCATTGGTATAATTTTAAACTATAATATTAATATTTCAATTTCAATTATTCAGTTTTTAGCCCTTCATAAGCCCTTCATAATGTGATAATGTCATTCAATGTTGGACTATGGATGTTATTTAACTTTGTGCTTCTTTTACTGTTGTTTATAATATGTATTTTCATTTTATTTGAGTTGTTTTTTGCTTTAATTTTTAACTATTATTTTACACATTTTTAGCAGCCACCTCCCTGCCGTACCCAAAATACAAGAAATATTTTGCCATCCCTGGAAACATGTCCCTTCATCCTGAACTTGGAGAGAGATTGAGGCTAGCTGAAATTATTTTAGTAAAACGGTAATTAAATACATTGAATTGCATTCCATCAAAAGAAGAATCCCAAATGTCATGAGAACCATGTGCTAGTGGAAAGGTTATATTACCATGATGATGTATTAATTTTTTATGGTAAAGCCAATCGCTGTGCAAGTCCATGGCATAGTTGTCAAATTTAAAACCTCTAAGGCATGGCTCCTCAAGTGGAAGACATGCTCCCTATTATTTAAAGACGACGAGCTCCCTCAAGTTTAAACATGGTGCATTACCTCATATTTAGTTGATGGCAATGTCAGTATTACAATTTAACTATTTTTAAGATCTAGATCCTTTTTGAAACTTAAAATTTCTAAAAGCTAAAACATGTACCGATCTGAATGCAGCCCTCTGCTCCATGCGTTTACGATGCTTCCTTCTGCGAACACTACCCCCATTCGGTCGACTAGGTGGGATGGGTTCTCCCTCCTTATAGATAATCCAGCGGTATGGACCTGCATCCTTCAATCCAAGACACCAAAGAAAACCTTAATTTTATCAATGTCCCCTAATGTTATCAATAGGAGCTCAGAAAATGCTCTTAGCTTACTGACAAATCTTTCTTTCAAACCATCCATAACTGCAATGACAGTCAAAAGTATTCAATGTAGAGTTTTTCTATTTATTCACTCAATAATTTTTACTTTTAAGCATATCTAATTGCAATCAGGGCAAAAGGCATTCAGTTTGTGGATTATTTTTCCCGTGGCCATTGAATAAAGCATTCTTTCAAACAACCTATAACTGAAATCTAGGTTACCAATTCTTCCCAATTAGCCTTGGGTCCTGGTCCGGATTCCTTGCGGGTCCTGGTCCGAGCCTGGTTCCCCGTGGATTCCACCCGGGTTCATCCCAAGCGGCTGGGTCCTCTGCAGGTCCTGCCACGCAGGACCAGGCAGGATCCCAGAGGACCCAGCCGCCTGGGATGAACCAGAGCGGAATCCATGGGGAACCCAGGCGGACCAAGGCCCGTGGGTTCCCAAAAACAGGGCCAACGGGTAAATAAAGCTGCCAAAAATAATAAAAAACACTTTTTTTATATGAAGTTTAAATCCCATAGATGGCTTGGAATTTGAATTTTTATTGTGTCATGACATTTTCACATTTTGAAACTTGAATATTATCTTTTTTGCAAATTATGAATATGATATTATATTTACAATATATGAATATTTATTGGCATTGGCAATTATGGATTTATCATTTATCATTTATCAATTATCATTTATGTATGGAAATTGGAAAGTTACATTGCATATTTCATATTTGTATGGATTGTATCATTGTAATAATCAATAATGGTAGTGATAGTTTATACTTTATATAATTATATTTTATATTTTTTATGTTTGAACATATGTGTGTGTAGGGATGTACCCGTACCGAAGAACAAAAAAAAATCCCGATTCCGTATCCGCATTCGTACCTGAATCGGTAACTTAGACTGAAATAAAAGCAAAAGGCAATAAGTGAAGGTATATTTTTTTCCTTGGTTCACTGAACACATTTTTCTTTCAAGCAACCCATGAGTGCAGAGAGAGCATGAATAGTTGAGTATTTTAATTTTACCCGTTATCTATTAAATGAAATCTTCTTTCACACAAACCACAACTGCTATAAGAGCGTAGTATTAACTATTGGAATAATTATTTACCCAATCTATAGAACAGAATTTTCTTTCGAGAAACTCATAACCACAATGAGAGCAAAAAGCATTCAGCTTTCTTAGTCTATGAATAAAATTCCCTTTCAAGCAACCCATTACTGCAATGAGTGCAAAACAGATTAATTATTAGTTTATCTTTCTCATTATTGAACAAAAAATTCTTTCAAAAAATCCATAACCACAAATATTGCAAAACACATTCAATATCGGAGCATATAATCAATGCTACTGAAAAAAATTTGCTTGCACTAATTCATGATCATAGTGAAAGTAAAATGCATTCAGTATTGAAGTATTTTCAAGCAACCTAAACGAGAGAGAAGCCCAATGAATGTCTGTCTATCGAATAGCATTTTATTTCAAGGAATCTGTAAGCGCGTTAACTGCAAAACGCGTTCGGTTTGGAATATTTTTTCTTACTCCGTAGATAAAATCTTATATCAAGCAACCATTTTATTATTCACATTTGCATTTAATAACCTTTCAACAGCAATGTTGCTCTTAATGTAACTTATTGTTCAAAATCAAACGCGAAATTTGAACTAAAACATAAAAAATTGACTGGATTAGGAATTGAATTGCTGTATCAAGTTTAATATTGTAAATAATTTAATTTTTAAACTGGTTACGTTTAACACTCACCGGGCGGTCTCAAGGCGGCTCTTTTTTTGCGGTGCTTTGCGCTGGGCCTTCGCTTTGTCAGTCGCAGGTCTCCTAAGCTGTGGAAACCCTCCTGCTTTACATTCAATGGAGATAAATGACCAATGACCGATTCTCCTCGCGGTGAAAGTACGGTTCTTCGTGCACAAAAGCCATCGAGTGGTTAAAGACTATTGAAGAATCGATCTACTGAAGGCTTGTTGCAACTAGGACTGAGTGCAATGCAGGAGGTTTGTGATCTACTGAGGGTTTTTGGAATTGGCGAGGCATTAAACCTGTGACTTGCCAGGAGTTTGGAGAGTAAGCTTCTCGCAGACATGTTTTTTTAGACAGGAATCGAGTATAGCACCTCTTATAAACACTGCAGTGCGCGGAGTAAATTTTTTAACTGATACGTGATTCTGGAGACACTTGCTACTTCACCACTGGAAGCTCTCGCCAATAGAACTAGGGTCCAGCTCTCTCGCAGACATGTTCAGAGAACGTACAGCTGAAATATAATTCCACCACTTCAAAAATTCTCAAGGCTCGCAGGGATGGTGATGACTTGAGGTTCCAAATCGCGATTAATCTCAACAATCAGAAATCGGCAGGTTTGCCGATTTTAACCCCTAAAAAATCGCGTTTTTTTAAAAACGTTTGAGCTGCATTTTTCAACACGCTGTTAGGTATGTATAGGCGTCTAAAATGGTGAAAAATCGCTTAAAATATTGCAGACAAAACTCCAAGATTACCCTGAGCGATTTACCCGCGCCATTTATATAGTATTCAACCAGCAAAACTCGCATTTGGGCTGTGCAATTTATCCAATGGAAGCTGTTGCCGGTGGGAAGGCCCGTGCGATCTATTGCCGTCGTGTTTTTCTATAAAAAAAAAAATATTTTTTTCTTGTTTTTGGTTTTATAAAATTTATTTAATAAATTTAAACATAGACTAAAGTGAATTGATGAAAATTCCTAACTTGATGAAATTCCAAACTTGATGGGTTCACCCCGCCCTACTGATAGGGGAGTCCCTTGTTTGAATCTCAACTTCGATGGCTTTTGGTGGTTGCAAGTTCTTTCGTGTTTTGATGGTGGTGTGTGGTCTTTCGGTTAGCAGTTGTTGATGGTGGTGTTTATAACGAGTGTTTGGTGTTGACTCAGTGTGTGTTATTCGAATGGTTGGATGGTGTTTATACCCTCGTCGATTGGTGGCTATTCGAATGGTTCGATGGTGTTTATACCCTTGTCGGTTGGTGGCAGGTTGTGTCTGACTCACACACGACCGATGGTGACGCTCGAGAGCTTACACGCTGGAAGGTGATGGCCCGATGAACAAGGTGGAGCATAGCAGAACGCGTGGAGTGATAAGGAGAAAATGGAGAGATAAGGTGAGGTTGGAGTGATAAGGAGAGATAAGGAGAGCTAGAGGAGTGATAAGGTGTGCTTCCAGAGATAAGTCAAAAAAGATGATAGGTTTAATGCTTAGAGGTGTTCATACCTCAAATATGTATTTGGGGGTGAGGCCCCCCAATTTGTGGCCCCACCTGGCAATTGGACCAGGGTAAAAATCCATGTCACCAATCAAAAAGAAAAAAGAAAATTCCCAACTTGATAAATTAGAGTTTCTTAAAAAAAAAATTACATTTAACATAAATTTAATAATATTTAAATTTTTTTAATCAGTAAATGGTTTTTAGTTTTTATTAATAGTTGGGATTTTGAACCTAGCCCAAACTAGTTGGGCTACAAATAGGGAGCCACCTCCCAAAAGCAACAACAACCACATACCAAGACCCATAAACAAGTCTTGTCATTACATCTTCATTTTTGTTGTTGATTTAGTATGTGAATGACGCAACATGTTGCAAGAACCTTATATATGTGATCTTTCATCCCTCCTCCCCTTTACAATAGTCCATCCCTTCTCTTGATCATCTTCATCTATCAACTCTTGCGGAGTAATATGTTGGTGCATCTCAGTACTCTCTTGGTTAGACTATTGATCATTTGTCTTTGTACACCCTGAAGTATCAAGTTTATCTACTTTCTCTACATTTGTTTCAGCAATACCATAATCCTTGTTTAAACCCAACCCCATGCTCTTGGGGGTTTGCGACACCCGAGGCACTGCTCCATTACAAACATTGTTTGTTATCTCTGCCTTTGAATTGTTGTCCTACCCTATCTCGTCCTTCTCCACCAAATAATGAGTGGGGGAGACCTCTTTCCACCAAGATGCCCGTTTGATTGATTTTTGCTTAGCACATATAGCAACAACATCCCCTGTATGAAAGCATCTACAACACCTAAATGGGATCCCTTTGTAATCCAAAGGTTGAATCCAACAACCTCTAGCCAATTTCAACATGACCTCTTATGGAAATTATTTAGTAGAATCCATTTTCACCAAGATGCGAACATACGTAGTGTGCATGAAATTTGAAGAGTCCTCATCTACTACCAGGAATCTACCCAAAAAGCTACCTATATCCACAAAACAAGAATCAAAACATTATTTCAAGGGAAGGTTAGGGAGTCGTACCCAGATAGGAATCTTTACAAAAGATTTAGTAGCAAGATTGAAAGTTGGGTACTGGGGTTTTAACATCAGTTGATACTTATCCTCCCAGCTCCATTAGTAGTCACATAAGATCATATTTCTATCTTGGACATCATCAAAAACTACCACAAAGAACCCTCGTGCACCAGGATAGATTTGCACATCCCCTTGCAAAAAAAAGGGCCCCAAATTTCTAAAATCCATTTGTTTAACTCATTGAGGCTTGGCCAAAAACCTCTAAATCTTCCTATCAAACCCAATGCTGCAAAATGCCTTTCAATTTCTACCATTACATGCTCCAACTCCTCATCTATAATAATCACTGCAGAACCAGTATTCCAATTTGGTCTTTTTAAGCTATCACCTTTGGGAATGCATTCATAACTAAAACATTCCTCTCTATAAAGCCCTTGTCTCTTTACAACCTCTTCTTGCCCTTTTTCCTCTCTTCCCTTGTGCCAATCTAAACCTGTCTTTGAATGGTCCCCAAACCAGTCCTCTTTGGCACTCCACCTTCCTCGTAGCACACCCAATTCCAACTGCAAGCGTGAATCCTTCTTGTGTGATCTCTACTGTGAGGGATTTGCCCCTTTTCTACCATGTGTCGATGGGGCATCAAACAAACTCCCAACGCCAAGCTTCACTGACCTACCAACAATAGAAGCGTAGGAAGATTGCCCAACATATGCAAAAGACAAAGGACCATTGGACTGAAAACCACAATGTGAGGCCTCACCTAGGAGTCTCGGGTTCACAGAAACCCTAGTGGCAGAAGTAGACTAAAACAACTTCATAATGTTCATTCTTCAAATAAAATATTAAAACTAAAAATAAGCTATTAAATTTTTTATTTTTTATAAATTAAAAAATTACATTTAATAAATTAAAATTTAATATTTTAAAACATTTAATTTTATTTTCAAATTGTTAATATATTAAATTTAACAAATTCAAACATTTAAATAAAATTTAAGAAATATAGCATTGTTTTAATTTAATATTGACAAATGTATTTATTTCAATAAAATTTTGAACTTATTAATGTGTGAGTGAAAATCGTGCACGAAATATAATGATTGAAATACTAAGCTAACAATCCAAGCAAACACAAAATTTCATAAAACACTCAAGATGAGAACGTTATAGAAGCAAAATTGGAAATAACAAATGAAACAAAACAAATGCAAACCCAAAATTGATTTCACTTTGATAGTTCTTCGATTCGATGTGTACTCATGGTGTTGCGGATGCTTGATTTGCTCCATGGTGGTTGGTGCAAGGTGTAATGGATGAGAATGATTGTGTAAGGTGAGTAGTTAATTCAACATTGTGAGGGTATAATTGTGAAAAAGTGGATGAAATGAATAGAAAATGGAGAAATTAAATAGGATTTGGAAGGGAGAGGAAGGGCTTGAGAAATGAGACACAAAGAGGACAAGTGGCAATCTACAAGGTGCCATGTGGAATGGGATTCCACACTTGTCCTCAACCAAAAAGGACAAGTGTCAAAAAGAGGAGTGAGGGACACATGTCTTTTTGGGAGATAAACACCCAAATAAATAAGATTTTCTTCCAAGAATTTAGAATATTAGGAATGTGCACACACATGAGAGGGGGGGGTTAGAAGGGATAAGGTTGGTTAAGTGGATAGAGTTGGTTAGAATCCATGGGTTAGGATAGGACAAGAGTTAGATGGGGGTTTAGGTTAGGAGGCATGTGGAGGAATAGAATTAGTTTAATTTAATTAATCTATAATTGAAGGAAAAAGGCAAACGTGAATTAAATAACTCGAATTATGTATTTGATGTATTTAATAGAAGAAGGGGCAAAATTTAATTAATTAAATGATTTTGGGTTGTCAAATAATTAATTAAAAGGGACTATAGCATAATTAATACAATTAACTAGCTAGGAGGGAATGTCAATTAATAATGCATAATTATTTAATTAAAAGCATTTGGGGTGGCTAAATTCAATTAATTAGATTAATCAAATTTAGGTGTCTACAATTGATATTTTGAATTTACTATAATATGATAAAATTTAACACAATTATGATGTCGAGAGTCGTTAGTGGCATAAAAAACCTATGTCAATTTATTGCTTATAGTTTTAAGTTGACGTGCAACTGGTGGTTCCAACCTTGAAGTGAGAAGATTATTTGCCTCTATAATTAGACATCTATAGTGGCATCAAATGGACTTCACAAATTGTTGGTAATACAACTCTTGCATAAAGTAACTAACAAGATTGGGATAGATGATCGGTTGAGTGGTGAATTGTGTTACATTTTAGCACTTATATATTTCTTTTATCAATGCACAATCACTATTCGAAAGCAATGTTTGAATTCTCAGTTTTTAGCATCCTTAATCTTAATTTAAAACTAAGAAAATGTTTTCAATAATGGAGAAATAAAAGGCTTCTCCAAAGATAGTTGTTGTTGTCAATACTTGGCACTCTATGACAACATTTCAATATAAATAAGTGCATATTTTAAAGGATAATATCACATACATTCAATTTGCTATCATTTTATAGAAGGGAACACTTCCAACAGCTCTGTGTTTTATGAATTGGTGTATTTTGAAGCAAAGGAGTGGATAAAGGAAGGAAACACAATTTGAATGATTGCATTCGGGACAGGGTTCAAGTGCAGTAATAGTCTGAATTGATTGGGACAAAGATCTCTAAACCCTTGTCTTCAAATATAAAATCTCTATTCATGTCTACCATAAACTAGTTGTTGTTGTATTGGAGCACTATTACTGTGAAAGTGTTCTCCATTTCTCAAAGAAACATATGAAATGGCTTTTTTTTAATTTTGAAGGAAAGCATTTCTTTTTTTCCATACTTTTAATTTCATTTAAGAAAAAATCATATAAATAAAAAAATTAGAGTTATAGCTTCATGTCTCTTATTATCAATGGTTACTTTTGATTTACGTTTTCTTTACGTTGAGAGGCTTCCTACGGTCACATTATGGGATCAACCACCCATGTCAACAAAAACATCTCCTTAATTGCCACATCTAATTGGAATTATAAACGTTAATTAATGCATAGTTATTTATAACGGGTTTCATACATGATTGAACAAAGTGAATAAATAGGTTAATTGCAACTAAAGAAAGAAATAGAGTAAATTTAATAGTGTGTCTGATATTCAAGGAAGGCATCTGACAAGTAAATTGACTAAATAAATAAATGTATGTCAGACACGTGAAACCAATATTCAAAGAATTTACCCACATGTTCCCATGTATAAAGTGAATAGCGTGTTAGACGTGCCAAACCAATATTCAAGGAACTTACAAAATTGCACTTATTTTTATATTAAAATCAATTCTAGACTCAAATCAATTCCAGCATTCATGTACTGCACATGCAATCAAAGGCCTCTACTTGCATTTTCTCACTCCTTTATCGAAGTACCAAACAGAGCTCAACTAGCTTGGTTGGAACTCTTAAGTCACAATCAAAAGTAGTAGAAACAATGTACAGTTTTATGTGCTATGATTGTTTCAATTATTTGTTTCACATAACCTATCTTTACTATTAATTTTGATAAATTTTATGTGTTTTTAATTTTATTGAATTTCTTCTTCACTTTTAGGATATTTGTCATGTTTTTCACTATTATGCAAAGCTTGGTTCAGAATCTCCTATTTTAGGTACCTTTTTACAATGACGTCTTTGTTGCTTTAAAATTATGACCCCTGAACAGTCTATAAACAATGTTAGATATGCTTCTTTTAAGTGATGGATATTGAATGTTATTGTACATGCTCTGAGAAATATTTACAAAAATATTAGCTAGAAATATAAATTTTTAACCATAGAAACTAAAGTCTACTTACCTTCTATGTATTCTTCCCTCTGACTTCTATTAAATCTTCAATTTTTCTATTTGTTTAAATTAAAAAAAAAAGTTAATAAAATTGATGCTTTGTCTATAGTTCCTCCTATCTCTTGAACTCAACTGAATGTTCTCCAAACTACCATAAATTGAATTTGCACTTTCTATACATTCAAATGTTTATTGTAATGTGTTTGCATTAAATTATAGTTATATTATGTTAGTGCTTAAAGATTATTAGTATGAAACTTTAAAGTATTATAAATATTTAAATATCTAAATAGAGATATATTATGTAATACCTTTAATATTTTTATGGAGAAGTTTATCTCTCTTTTTTTATAGCTTCTATATAATATTATAAATATCTTTAATCCCAAACTAACTCAACCCTCATTTTTGTTCACTAAATTTGTGAATTGAATTAGAATAAGTAACTTAGAATTTCATTCCTATTTTTAGAATCATAATTGGTAGCTTCATATTTTTTTAAAAATATAACAATAATCCAATTCAAATTGGAAGACTGGTAGTTGTAGCATCCTAAAATTGTACCCTTGTACAATTTTGACCGCATTGGGTCCCTACCTTAGCGCTTGCGCCCCTTGGCCTGACTAGGACTTGATTATGCTCATACCCCTCATAAATTGCATCATTCTTGACTTTTCCTATGCACATGGTATCTTATCCTAGCCTAATAGGGGTGGGACCAGGGTGCCATGCTTTGGTCCCCCCCAATTTGGGCCCCCTTTGAATCCCTTGCCCTATTTCAAATTTGGGCAGGATTCCTCTCTCTATGTAAGCTCATGTCAGGAAATTAGCAAGTTTTCCAATGGGAAAGTATAAAAGGAGGTTTTCCTCTCTCATTTAACATCTAAGACATCTATCAAGCATCCAACAATCACATGAGATCAAGATATCAAGAGCAATCGAGTATTAATCAGGCTTCCTTCAAGCCTTGGAGCAGCAATAAAGTCAAGATTCAAGCATTGAAGTAGACATCTTTCATCATATTTTGATGAAGACTTCATCAAGCCCTAATTATGTGTGGAGACAAACAAAACTTCACAAGGAGGTGTATCATTTGGTTTTCAGTCATTATTCAATATCTCCCTCAAAAGGAGAATCTTCCATTACAACGATTTCAATTATCTTTATCTCAATTTCTGTTGGAGATTGTTGGACATTGTTGTTGCTAGGATATGTTGTTGTCATTGATGTCAACATATTCCTGTGAATTTCTCCAGTGATTGTTGATTGAGAAGATCTTATGATCCAATTTTGTAGTTTTGGTGCTTTGCAGAGCTCTGATCAGATCTTGACCTAAGATTTTGGGAGATTGTTTGGAATGGTCTTGTGTATCTTCATTTCAGATGGATCGTTATTTGGTTCTCCGCAAATTATATTTTTTCGTGACAGTTGTTGATTGGTTGTGTTCTTGTGCTTTCAGACGTTGACAGATGAAGATTTGATAAGTGTTGTTGGTGCAGTTGTTTCTGATGATTTTAACGTGCTTGATGGTGTTTCCTAGTCATGTCCTATTTTGTTTTGATGAACTGCATTGATCATTGTGCAATTTTTTGATGGTTTCCATGAACCGATGATGATTTTCATGTTATGCGGTATTTTTGGTGGTGTAGCGTGTTACAGTTGATCTTGGCATGTTTTTCGGTGGAGTTGAGAATTTGTGAATTTGAATTAGATCAATGTTATGTCATGTAAATCATTGTATTGTTCTGGTGGTCGATCATTGTATCATGTGATGTAATTTTGTAATTGTGAGTTGAGGGTTTAGCCGACCTTGTTGTCAAGGTTGATAATTTGTATATATAGGTGATATATTCGTATAATTTAGGTGAAGAGGTTGTGTCTACATTATTAGAGAGTGGTGTATGTGCAATAAAGTGATTCATCCTTCAGTGTTATGATTAAGGAGAGATTGGTGTTGTTGAGCAGATATCTATGCTTAACCGGAACTATAATCAGGCATTTAGAGATGTTATTCTTTCAGTTCATTTCTTTCAGATTGTAGTATGAATCTTGTTGTAATTCAATGAGACTTCCCTGAGGGTTGTATCCTTTCAGGTCATTGTATTTCAGCAGCAAGCTCTAGGCAGTGTGCCTGAATGCATGTGCATTCCACATTGTAATATTTTCACAAACTACTGCAGAGTATCATCTTACTATGGGTAGGTTCCCACCATGTTTTTTCCCTTAACCGGGTTTTCCACGTCAAAATATTGGTGATGCAGAAGCACTGGAGTAGTTCAAACTGGTATTTGGATTTGATCCCGGTGAGACATCAATCCTGGTATTGGCCCGGTTCTTATCGGTTGGTCTTGAAGTGAGTGGCGAAGGAGAATTTTGGGTTGCGGGTGGTTTCTGTAACTTGTGAATCGTTGAGTGATGTTTTTTGGGGCCTTGTCTGATGTTTCTGGAGGACCGCGTGAAGTTTTATGTATTTTGAGATGTTCTTGGTGATTTAGGCCGACATGTTATCGTTTAAACATTTCATCATGAACTGATTGGTCTTTGGCTGACTTGAACGAGTTGTTATTGCTTGCAGATGGTATAAAGGAAAAGTTTAGAGATTCATTTTGTAGGACAGAGGTCCGAGGAAAGAAAACATCGAGCGAAGATGTAGTTTTCAAAGAGATTCTAGTTCGGGGGGACTGAAGTCCGGTTAGACTGAGGTCCAAATCAGTGTAGAACAACATAGACTATTATCGGAGGCCTGTTTGTCGAGTAGAAGATTTGCAGATCTTAGATTTGTGTTGTAAGGATTGTTTTGTAATCCTGGGCTGCGGTCCAACAGGTGTAGTCGCTAAAGGCATATGTAATTCATTAAATGATTATAATGATTGATTTATCTGGTTATCGGTTCCATCATGTGTTACTTCTACTGGTTAGGGTTTCTCTTTATCTGTTTACTGGTTAGATCTTGTGTTGTGTTACCAGTTGTTGATATCTTGCATGGTATTCTGTGTTATATGCTACAAGGTGGGATTGTCCTTAATTGGATATCCCTACCTTGACTGCACCAAGTGGTATCAGAGCTGGTTTGTGAACCTATTGATCGAAGAAGACATGGTTATGTACCGGTTGGTTGGAAAGGAAGTTGAGGCAACTTGTAGACTTGTTCAGATTGTTGAACGTGAGGCAGTACAAGGCTTGCAAGAAGACTGTCGAACCTAGAGCTTGAGCTTGAGGTAACTAGTGGGTGGAGACTTTAACATATCGTCTAACCGAGGCAAGTTGTAGGGTGGACTAGTAGATCTCTGAGGAGAGGCAACTGGAACCTGTAGTCAGACCACCGAACCCCTGAGGCAGTTGCAAGTACCTACTGATAGATCGTCGAATCAGATCAAGTGATGGGACTCACTTTTCAATTAACCTCGAGAGTCTAATGTAGGAGAATCAGAGTAGTTCAAACTGACATTTGGATTTGATCTCGGTGAGACATCGATCCCGGTATTGGCCTAGTATTGGTATGTTCTTACCGGTTGGTCTTGCAGTGTGTGGCGAAGGAGAATTTTGGGTTGCGGGTGGTTTCTGTAACTTGCGGATCGTTGAGCGATGTTGTTTTGGGCCTTGTTCGATGTTTCCGGAGGACCGCGTGAAGTTTTATGCATTTTGAGATGTTCTTGGTGATTTGGGCTGACATGTTATCGTTTACACGTTTCATCATGAACTGATTGGTCTTTGACCAACTTGATAGAGTTGTTATTGCTTGCGGATGGTACAAACGAAAAGTTTAGAGATTCATTTTGCAGGACGGAGGTCTGAGGAAAGAAAAGATCGAGTGAAGATGTAGTTTATGGAGAGATTATGGTCCGGGGGGACTAAAGTCCAGTTGGGCTGAGGTCCAGATCAATGCAGAATAGCGCAGACTATTATTGGAGGCCTATTTGTCGAGTAGAAGATCTGCGGATCTTAGATTTGTGTTGTAAGGATTGTTTTGTAATCCTGGGATGCAGTCAAGCAGGTGTAGCCACTAAAGGCATATGTAGTTTATTAAATGGTTATAATGATTGATTTACCTGGTTACCAGTTCCATCATGTGTTACTTCTACCGATTAGGGTTGCTCTTTATCTGTTTACCGATTAGATCTTGTGTTGTGTTACCGGTTGTTGGTATCTTGCATGGTGTTTTGTGTTATAGGTTGCAAGGTGAGGCTTTCCTTCATTGGATCTCCCTACCTTGACTGCACCACTTGGTGTTTTGTGTTGTGCTATCAATTTTCTTATCTTTACTATTGATGCAGTTTATCAAATCTTTTTTTGTAGTTAAGTTTACATAACTGGTGAAAATTGATTTACCCCTCCCCCCCCTCAGTTTAACTCCTCTTTGTTGCTAACAATTTCATTGTTAATTCCAAAACCAGGTTTGACCTAAGGCAAGCCCCTATTTCCCCTTCTTTTGTGTGTGTAGGATATAGGTACATAGTTGTACTCTTTATAATAGGCATTATTTGCAGAGATGAATCAACCCTCTTTAGCATGTAAAAAAGTAGGAGGACCAGAGCGATGGGCACACCGATCTTGACAATTTTGGAGCTTTGTTGGGGATCAGATTTGAATTTGCATATACTACTTAGATCCAGGTGCACGCAAAAATCTTGCATCTATAGCTTACTATTTCTGCATTTTTACCTTCTCCTTTCGCCACTTTATCTTAATTCAACAGTTCAACTCACAAAAGAGGGTAAAACAAATTCACACTCCCCTAAATCCAATAAGTATTTAGTCCTTATAATCATTGATTTGGGATTGAATCTATTGGATTCATCCCTCTTTTGAATGTAATAGAAAATTAGTGGTTTTCATCCCTCTAATGGTGGAAACCCTATTTTTTCACCATTACAGTAGTATATGTTGATTGATATGTTTGTAAAATAAAACATCAATTAAATTTGTATGTTGGTACTGTATAATACTAATATAAGTAAGTTTTAGAGAAATCTATTAAATGACTTACTACTTAAAAACTAAGACTCTAATGATCAAGGAAAAATTAATTTTTACAATTAAAACGTAGGATTAAGTATCCTTGTCTATAGAAAAAACAAAGTATGTTGTAGTAGTTTCTTGTTGCACTAAGGTGATATGGATGAAATAGAACTTGAAGGAGATGAAAATTGATTTTTATGAGCCCATTCCTATTCTTTGTGATAATGCAACTATTATAAACATCTCAAAGAATCTGATAATATACTTGTTATGATATTTCTATTAGGATTCAACTTTGTAGTTTTCGAGTCAAACTCATTGACCCATGTTTCATGAGTAGTGGTTCACAAGAACCCATGTCTCATGAGAATGAATGGTCCAATCAGTACTCATTGCATCTAGATGATGCTCACAGAGGTGAAGTATTGGGCATGACACTTGCTGAAGGTTTTGCAAACAGGGTGCAAGCTAAGTGGGTTTAACCTTGGAGGAAACTTTTGTTGTTATATGGAGCCTAATCAGAATCGGAGGTTAAATTTTCCCTACTTTTATCAGTGTAATTTCCACCCTAATTATTCAATGGGCGTTTGGGGGTAGTGCCCCCAAGATGGGGTCAAGGGACAACACCCCTGGCGCACTCCATGTTGTAGTACAGGGTGGGGTCAACGGGTAACGCCCCACAAAACTCAAATGACTTATTATATTATAAAGGCGTTGAGTTTTATTTTTTCTTCTGGTTAACACATTGTAACCCTAATTTTGTGTAACTGATATAAGCCTTGTTAAAATGACTAAGGGTTAGGGTTTTCTGTAGATAATTTTATAGCATGCTGGTAGTAGTATTGAGTTGTAAGGGATTGTTGGTTGTAATCGGTTCTATTTGCTGGATAATAATGTTAGAATCTTTGTTTGGTGGATGTAGCCTGAGTTTGGGTGAACCACGTTAAATATTGTCTCTTCGCTATTATTATTTATGTGTTTTTCATTCCTCTATTTAATATATTTATCTGCATATAATTGGTATTTTCTGCATGCAATTCCTAACAACTTTGTGGTTAAGCGTGCTAGAATTGGAGTAGTACTAGGATGGGTGGCCTCCTGAGAAGGCACAATGCTTCACCTCTATGAGCATCACCTAGATGTCATGAGTACTAAGTGGACCATTCATTCTCGCAAGAAATTGGTTCTTGTGATCCACTACTCATGAAAACATGGATCAATGAGTTTGACTCGAAAAGTACACAATTGAATCCTAATAGCAATATCATAATTTGACTTCTTGTGGAAAATATCTCCTACTTATCAATATACTTGTTGGTAGGAAATAAGGTTACAAGGCACCAAAGATGTCATTTGGGTCATTTATAGAACCCACATATCCATTATATACCCCTTAAATAGCCTTAAAACACCTCTAACATGCTTAATTAAGCTATTAAAGACTAAATAATTAAAAAATTAAGGCAAATTCGTGGGAATAAGTTAATTAAGAGTTGTTTATGAAAGGATGTGATGGAAAGGCATTATGAAGAGGCATAAAGATGCTATATAAAGAGATAAATTTGGGAGATAAGAGTGTGGAATAAAGTGGAAGAGTGTGAAAACCACTAATTACATTAGGGGAGAATGGAATTTGATATATCTAGGCTTGATAGACCAAGATTATAATCCAATTCAAGGCCTCCTAAATGGGGCTCTTTCTTTAATTTTTTGAATTGTAAAAGATTAGGGGAAAATAGTGAATTATTAAAGAGATTATGCATAAATAGTAAGCTATAGTTGTCGTACGAAGCCACCAACCTGGATCTGGTCAGAAGATGAAAATTTATATCCGCTTCCCGAAATCAAGCCTGATTTTCTAGGACCGTGGTGGTGGTCACCCTGGTCCTCCAAATTTTTTGTCATCAAAAGGGGAACCTATTCATCTCTGTGAATCCTATTGATCCTCCTTAACACAACTATGTACCTATTCCTGCACAATGAAAAGGGGAAAATTGTTGGGGAATAGGGGTTTGTCTTAGGTCAAACCTCGATTTTGGAATTAACCATGAAATTGAAATTGAAATGTAAATGAAGTATTGCAGTAAAATACTTTCCTTTTGAGGGAAAGGTTGAAAATGAATGAAAATCTAATGATATACCTTTAATGAAGTTTTATTTGTCTTCACAAGGAGTTAGGGTTTCATGTAGATCGTCTTCATAAAACATAGAACATGAATGTCATCTCTAATGATTGAATCTTGATGTCACTTAGACTACTCCAATGCTTGATAAAAGATTGATTACTTGCTCACTTGAATTTTTTGGTGTGTAATTGAGATCTTGAATTCTGGATTAGGAGAGATAGGTTTAAAATGAGAAGGGTAGTCCTCCTTTTATACTTGCTAGTCAAAAAAAAAATTGAATTTCCAACATGAACCGACATGGGATCTAGGTCCTCGCCTAAATTAGGTGACTGTTGCGAGGCCCCAAGATGGGGCCTTTTTTAAAGGACCATGGTACTATGTGCCATGGCCCAGGAAATAAAGGCTCCAAGATTAAGGGGAGTCAGAAAAGATAGTGAGAAGTTGTGTTTGACAGTTGGTATGAGCAGAATCAATGCTTTAGTCAAGCCTTAGAGGATAAATGTCAAAGTGAGGCCTAAGCAAAATTTACAATTTAGGATGCTACATTTCGCCCACTTTAGTGGGAGTATGAGACTAAGCACACTCATAGTAAAGTACAAAGGTTTGCATTGAAAACTTTCATCAAAACATAAAAAAGACAAGACACATTAAGCCCCCAAGGACTTTAGGATCTTGCTACTTCAATATAGAGATAAAAGGGACATCACAAGAAAGAGGAAAGAGAGAGGGAATCATGACTACTATCCTAGTAAGGTTCAATTACTATGGGTCATGAAAAAAAAAAAAAAACCAAATTACAAAGAAAAAGGCTTCATTTGCAAAGTAACTTGAGTATCAAGACATGTGATAGTGTGTGCATAAATGTAATGTCCCCTTTTTAGCGCAACATGATATGGGGTGTCGTTAGCCTATTCTGACACGATCCCGAAGGCTAACAAGGATATTGGTGGGATCCTGAGGTGTTTTGGCCTAGGTGTTTTCAGTTTCAGGCCAATCGGTGCTGCTTTGACAGGGTTTCTAGACACTTACTATTTATAGTAAGTTAGTCTCCAAGCAGTGACTTGGAATTTTTAGTGTTTCCCTGGTTGGCACAATTATCAGTAGAAAATATTTGAAGGCGACAATGATTTAAAGGGATTATCAACAAGGTTTTAATATTTAACGATAAAGTGTAAAGTTAAATTAAATATTTAACTTTATCGTTATATTATAAGGTTGGGAATATAAAGTAATGTTTAAAATATTCAAAGTTCCCTTTAATGTGTACATTGTGGGAAATAATATTTTATTCTAAAATGTATTATCCCACATTCAGGAAATGAAGTGTTTGCATCCAGGAAGAAGATATAAATGGAGGTCGAGAGCTCTCTTTTGGGATATGTTGGGATGAATTAATGTTATGCTGTTGGATTTCGTAGAAATCTGATTATTGGGCTTGGAGGACGGAATCCCTCTTTGCTAGCATTCTCTTCGTTGTTGAAAGACACAGTCAGGAGGATTAATGGTGTTTTCATTCAGGAAACACATTGGGCTTCATTTGGTGCTCTCGCATGATGTTTTTACAGGGGTTTGAAAGTGCAGATTTGAAAATAGTGTTTTTGCTACAGTACCGCGTGAATAGTGATTTGCTACAATACCGCGTGAACAGTGTTTTTGCTACAGTACCGCATGAATAGTGTTTTGCTACAGTGCTGCGTGAATAGTAAAAATGCTACAGTGCTGTGAATAGTGCAGCTACAGTGCATGAACAGTGTTTTCAGCAGGTTCTATACTTGTGGAGTCCAGGTTTGAATTTGTTTATTATCATATGGTCTGTAATATTCTTCAAATCTGATTTGTATGCTTGGAGTTGGAATTAAATAAATACCATCAGCATTAATCCTCTTGTTTTTGGTATTTGATATGTCTGGTTATTTTTATATTGAATAAACTTTGAAAGCTTTACAATAAATATCAGTTTACCAAATTTATCCTATAGCAAATCAAGAACCAAAAAAAATCTAGTAGTCAGCTTGCATGCCAACTGTTTGACAAAATTACACTAAGTAAAAAGGACATAAATTTAGTACCGAACAGGGGGTGTCCATTACAGTGGTATCAGAGCAGAAGATTCTGCCATCTTGTGGGAAACTTTCACCAAAACATATTGCATAAATAAAACAGGTCCAGAATGTATGATTGAGCATGCGACAGGGGCATTATAATTTTCGCAATACCAGGGCCAGACAAAATAGAAATCCGGATAGTCAGAGTGAGCAGTCTAGTTCATCCGTGCAGGTGGACATAGAATCCAGTCATACAGACATAGAGGAAATATTCTTCGAGCAGGACAACAGTATGGGTGACCGAGATGAGAGGAATATCGTTCCAGATCAGAGGGAGGTAATGTTCAGACAGTTGCTGGGTACGTTAGAGCAAGGGCAGCGTATGCAGCAGGAGCAGAATAGGCGAATGGACATGATGTTGCAGCTTATGGCTAGACAGATGGGCGTTAATATTAATCCAGGTGATGCCAACAATGGAAACAATAACAATAGGGGAAACGATAACAATAGGGGCAATGATAATAATGGAGGCCGAGGCAACAACAATGGCCCTGAGAATAATATTAATGGTAATAATGGACATGGCAACAATGGGAATGAGGCGGATAACTTTAGACACATTGCACGCCCAGCTCGAACAGCGAGCTCGAGACCTCTTCTACCCACCTTTCCACCTAGGGATCCAGTTCAACCAGTGAATGAACCGCAGATTACTGAGTTACAGGGTCAGTTCAGGAGGGACTGGGAGGCCAGTGGACCCGAATTTCAGGCAGATATTTCCCTCAGAGATTATATGGACTTGAGGATGAGACATATGCCTAGAGCAGGAGGGAGGAATCAGAATTTTGAGCTGAGGAAGAAAGTTGGAAAACTTTCCTTGCCTTATTATGATGCTTCAGGGAAGATGACTGCACGAGCTTGGGTGCAGAAGATAGATACATACTTGCAGCTAAATCCTATGCCTGAGGATGAGGCTATCAAGTATGCGGCTATGCATTTGGACGACGTTGCGCATGAATGGTGGCATCATGGCATGGTGACTCTGGGGCATAATCAGATTACATCCTATGAGGAATTCACAGAAAGATTGATTGAGAGATTTGACACTAGGGATCCCGAGTTACATTTCAAGGAGCTAGCATAGTTAAAACAGTCAGGTTCAGTGGATGCTTACATCGCCGAGTTTCAGCGTTTGTCTGTACTTGTTACTGATATCTCTCCTAGGAGATTGGTGGTGTTATTTTGTGATGGGCTTGCTGATCCGTTACGTGGTTGGGTGAAGGGACATGATCCACTCGCCTTAGCAGAAGCAACTAAAAAGGCACGAGATTTAGCCCCTTTGGTATACAAAGGAAAATACCATTCAACAGATTCTTCCTACCGCAAGGACAAAGACAAAAAACCATTTCAGAAAGAGTATAACAAACCCAAAGAAGGATCAAAAGGACTAGACAGTGAAACCTTGAATGAACTACGAAAGAAGAAACTATGCTTCCAGTGTAGAGAGCCTTGGGACTTATCTCATAAATGCCCTCTCAAGGCTAAGGCAAATCAAATGGAGTATTTTTCAGCAGAGGAGTCAGAGTCAGAGGGGGAGGATCAGCACTCCGATTCAGATGAGGGTAACACGATAGAGGAGAGCAGCATTCCTAAGGATGATAGATCGTTGGCACGCTTGACAGGGGCCCAAAAGACAATCACGTTTAAGGTCAGGGGTACTATCCAGGGGCAGAAAGTGATATCTCTCATTGACACTGGGGCTACACATAACTTTATAGATACACAGTTGGTAGCCAGGAGAGGTTTACAGACAGAGGAGCATGATGGTTTTAGAGTCATGGTGGCTAATGGCCAAAAGCTATTATGTACTTAGAAGGTTTCAAATCTTCACATTAGATTTGGAGATGGCTATGAGTTGGAGGATGATTTCTATGTTGTGGACATGGGAGATTACGACGTCATCCTCGGTATGACATGGATGGCATCGCTGGTTGAGTTCACTTTCAACCTAGCGAAGTTGGAAATGAGGTTTCAGCATGAGGGTAGGACTGTTGTACTCAGGGGACTTTCAGATGGGAGTTGCAGGGTAGTCTCTTTGAGGAGAATGGAGAAACTTTTTCGACATAATGACATAGAGTGGGCAACAGAGTGCTTAGTTATGCCAACTTCACCAGAGCCTCGAGTGAAGAGTCATCCACTAGATATACAGGAGATTCTTGACAGACATGCCAAGGTATTCAGTGATATCCCTCATGGGGTTCCTCCTGACAGGGGTGCAGAGCATGTTATTGAGCTCGAGGAGGGAGCCAAACCAGTGATGATCACTCCCTATCGTCATCCTAAGAAACATAAAGATGAGATAGAGAAGGCAATTAAGGAATTGTTGGAAATGGGGCACATCAGGCCTAGCAAAAGCCCCTTTGCTTCAGCTGTAGTTCTGGTAAAGAAGAAGGATGGGACAATGCGCATGTGCATCGATTATAGGGCATTGAATAAGAAAACAATAAAAAACAGGTATCCCATTCCTAGGATTGATGAGCTGATTGATGAGTTGCATGGGGCATGTTTCTTCACCAAAATTGATTTGCGATCCAGATACCATTAGATCAGGATGAGAGCAGAGGACATTGAGAAAACAGCCTTCCGATGCCACTATGGCCACTTTGAGTTTATGGTTATGCCATTTGGACTAACCAATGCACCCGCTACATTTCAGAGTTGTATGAACCAGGTATTCAGGGAGCAGTTGAGGAGATTTGTTTTGATCTTCTTTGATGACATCTTGGTCTTCAGTAAGACCTGGGAGGAACATTCACAGCATCTGGAGGAGGTATTATCTATCTTAGAGAGAGAGTCTTTATATGCCAAGGAGTCTAAGTGTGAGTTTGGTATGACAGAATTACTATACCTTGGGCATATTATTAGTGCAGATGGAGTTCGAGTAGACCCTGAAAAGATTAGAGCTATAGTAGATTGGCCTACTCCCACGAACCTCACACAGCTTAAGGGGTTCTTTGGTTTATGCGGGTTTTACAGGAGGTTTGTTAAGGGGTTTTCACAGACGGCAGCACCTTTGACAGACCTCACTAAAAAGGGAGCCTTCGTATGGACAGAAGCAGCGCAACGATGTTTTGACCACTTCAAACAAGTGATGTCATCTTGTCCGGTTTTAGCTCTACCAGATTTCACGAAGCCATTTGAACTTCAGTGTGATGCTTCAGGTGATGGGATAGGGGCAGTATTGATGCAGGAGAAACATCCCATTGCATTCGAGAGTAGGAAGCTCCGAGGTGTTGAGAGGAGCTATTCTATCTATGACAGGGAGATGTTGGCCATAATGCATGCATTGGCCAAATTCCGATCATATTTGGTAGGTGGGCGTTTTGTGATCAAAACTGATCACAACAGTATTAAATATTTCATGAACCAGCGCGATCTTAATGACCGACAACAGAAATGGGTTACTAAATTGCAGGCTTATGACTTTGACATAGAGTTTGTCAAAGGTAAGAAAAACGTGGTGGCTGATGCCTTATCTCGGAGACCTCACTTATGTGCCCTGGCAGAGATTTCAGGAGATTGGAGAGATCAGATTATAGCAGAGTATGTCGGAGATGCTTGGGCTTCTGGATTGATTTCAGGTACTATACAGGATGATCGCTATGAGGTGATAGATGGATTGATCAGAGTTCAGGACAGGGTTTATTTGATTTCGTCATCACATTTGAGAGAGGTGATACTTAAGGCATTTCATGATGCACCCACAGCTGGGCATCCGGGGATCTTCAAGACCTACAGGCAGATCCGAGAGCGGTTCACATGGAGAGGGCTCAAGGATGATGTTCAGAGGTATGTTAGGGAGTGTGCGGTTTGTCAACAGAATAAGGGAGAGCACACATTTCCTGTAGGTTTATTACAACCCTTGCCCATTCCAGATAGGAAATGGGAAAGTATTTCGATGGACTTCATCACTGGTTTACCACGAGTGCAGGGAAGGGATTGCATCTATGTGGTGGTGGACCGCTTGACGAAGTTCGCTCACTTCTTTGTTATTCCGTCCATTTACACAGCAGCACAGGTGGCAGATCTTTTCTTTAGAGAGATATTCAGGTTACATGGGTTGCCCAGATTCATTGTCAGTGATCGGGATAGTAAGTTTATGAGTGTTTTTTGGCAGGAGTTGTTTAGGTTGTGTGGTACAGATCTTACACCTAGTACTAGTTATCATCCGCAGACAGATGGGCAAACAGAGATTGTGAATAAATGGGTGGAGGGATATTTGAGGAACTATGTAACTGCACAACAAAAGGCTTGGGTCAGATGGTTGCATATGGGAGAGTATTGTTATAACACCACTTATCATATGTCCATCAGGATGACTCCTTTCATGGCACTCTATGGTTATGACGCACCTAGCTTCATGGATTTAGTTTTGGGGGACAACAGAGTGCCCAAAGCCAAAAACTTATTGCAGGATAGTCAGGACATCCTGAAAGTGCTCAAGGAGAATATACAGCAGGCCCAGAATCAACAGAAATTGTACGCTGATCAGCACCGAATAGAGCGCAGTTTCGAGGTAGGGGATATGGTTTACTTGAGGCTACAACCATATAGACAGTCATCACTCAAGAAGAGCGGAGCTGAAAAATTGAAGCCTAGATTTTATGGTCCCTACAGGGTGATTCGCAAAGTGGGCGAAGTCGCCTATGAGCTTGAGCTTCCAGAGGGCAGTTGGGTGCACAATGTGTTTCATGTGTCTAGGCTTAAGAAAGCCATTGGTCAAAGTGTAGTGCCTTCTGCAGATTTACCCCCTTTGGATGAGGAGGGGAAGCTTGTGTTAGTACCCGAAGCTATTCTGGATGTCAGGGAAAGGACACTCAGGAACAGAATCGTTAAGGAATACTTGGTGAAATGGAGAGACCTGCCAGATGAGGATGCTACATGGGAGAATGAACAGGTATTGCAACATTCAGGACTGAATTTGCTTGAGGACAAGCAATTTCAAGGGGGGCGGACTGTAATGTCCCCTTTTTAGCGCAACATGATATGGGGTGTCGTTAGCCTATTCTGACACGATCCCGAAGGCTAACAAGGACATTGGTGGGATCCTGAGGTGTTTTGGCCTAGGTGTTTTCAGTTTCAGGCCAATCGGTGCTACTTTGACAGGGTTTCTAGACACTTACTATTTATAGTAAGTTAGTCTCCAAGCAGTGACTTGGAATTTTTAGTGTTTCCCTGGTTGGCATAATTATCAGTAGAAAATATTTGAAGGCGACAATGATTTAAAGGGATTATCAACAAGGTTTTAATATTTTTCGATAAAGTGTAAAGTTAAATTAAATATTTAACTTTATCGTTATATTATAAGGTTGGGAATATAAAGTAATGTTTTAAATATTAAAAGTTCCCTTTAATGTGTACATTGTGGGAAATAATATTTTATTCTAAAATGTATTATCCCACATTGAGGAAATGAAGTGTTTGCATCCAGGAAGAAGATATAAATAGAGGTCGAGAGCTCTCTTTTGGGATATGCTGGGATGAATTAATGTTATGCTGTTGGATTTCGTAGAAATCTGATTATTGGGCTTGGAGGACGGAATCCCTCTTTGCTAGCATTCTCTTCGCTGTTGAAAGACACAGTCAGGAGGATTAATGGTGTTTTCATTCAAGAAACACATTGGGCTTCATTTGGTGCTCTCGCATGATGTTTTTACAGGGGTTTGAAAGTGCAGATTTGAAAATAGTGTTTTTGCTATAGTACCGCGTGAATAGTGTTTTTGCTACAGTACCGCGTGAATAGTGATTTGCTACAGTACCGCGTGAACAGTGTTTTTGCTACAGTACCGCGTGAATAGTGTTTTGCTACAGTGCTGCGTGAATAGTAAAAATGCTACAGTGCCGTGAATAGTGCAGCTACAGTGCATGAACAGTGTTTTCAGCAGGTTCTATACTTGTGGAGTCCAGGTTTGAATTTGTTTATTATCATATGGTCTGTAATATTCTTCAAATCTGATTTGTATGCTTGGAGTTGGAATTAAATAAATACCATCAGCATTAATCCTCTTGTTTTTGGTATTTGATATGTCTGGTTATTTTTATATTGAATAAACTTTGAAAGCTTTACAATAAATATCAGTTTACCAAATTTATCCTATAGCAAATCAAGAACCAAAAAAAATCCAGTAGTCAGCTTGCACGCCAACTGTTTGACAAAATTACACTAAGTAAAAAGGACATAAATTTAGTACCGAACAGGGGGTGTCCATTACAATAAAGTAAAACATTGAGCGGAGTGTATGCCCTACATTGAATTGATTGCATACACCTATTCGGGGGCAATTGCTTTGAGTAGCATGCATCCAAAAGACAAGCACATTACCACAATAATATACCCTTGAGAATAGACAAATAGAAGGATAATGGTCATAAGACATAAAAACACACAAGGGATCCACCAACTCTAGGGTAGGTATGCTCTTATGATAAATAATGTATATCATGAGTATTTATATTGAATTGACCTCATCCCCCAAAGGTTGTGGAACCACGATCACAATGGAAGAAGGGAACATATGTCTTTTGAGTCAACATGGAAGAGACCAAAAGAGATCTCAACACTTTGCATTGTCCCCAAGTAGACAACACAAGGGATAACAAATAGAAGAATGTCACAATAGATTCGGTCTCTTTATTACATTGCATGAATAGAGTGACAAGGGTCATCCAAAGAGAACCTAACATAACAAAAAAAAAACCATGGGGAAGCACATTACAAGAAAGCAAGAGAGGAGAGAGAATCTATGACACGAATAAAGCTAATCAAACAAATCATTCCCCTCCCAATCTTGTTGAACATTATTTGGGAAGGTGGACAAGATGCAAGAGGATTAACTTCGAGCACAGTATATGGAACTATTGCAAGTTCCAAAAAAGGACCACGCTCTAATGATGAGTCACTTTGCTTGTCACTAGGAGCTAGGATTAATGCTTTCAAAATTTGTTAAATAGATAAATCAATGTCAACATCAACAAGCTCATACATATCATCGGAATTATTAGAATCGACATTGTTAGCATGAACAACATCATCCATTTTTTCATCAAGATTAATAAAAATAGGATCTCTAATACGAAAAGAGCATGAACCATCATTTTTCTTAAGCATTTTTAATCTTGGTGATTTAGGTTCAACTTCCTCCCTAAAGTTAGGCGAAGGTTGGACAAATGGGACCAAGTCAACATTTGGTATCTTCGAGGAGAAAATTGTTTGAGAAGTAAGTTCATGAGCCTTGCTACATGACATATTCATCGGTGTTCTCTCGCACAAAGATTTCTTTTAGTTTTAGACGAGGGTTGTGAAGGTTTAGGATCGATGGACATATGCTTATTTTCTTCCTTTAAAGGAGGAGGAATGAGAGAAGGTCTACTAGGTTGGGAAATAGGAGATTTCAAGCTCTTCCCTTTGTAAGATGTAGGGGGAAGGAATGCAAAATATATAGGAGGAACAAAAGGTGTAGGAAGGATACCAGATCCATCACGAGGAGGAGGAATAGGTCTAGGATCTCTAGGCTTACTCAAAAGTAAGATCATCTCATTTTTTCATATTTGATAAGATAGAAAGATCAAATCTCTTTGAGGCTTAAGAGGTTCAAATTGTTTAGGCCAAAAGTAATCAAGGTTGACATCTCCTTGCCTCACCATGGGTTGGTGCATGGTATGATTAATTGTTTTGATAGTGTCATTATGAGGGAACTTTATACATTTATGAATAATAGAAGGGATCACTTTCATGGAAGAGAGCCAAGGATGTCGCAACTTCACACAAAATTGATCCGATATAGGAATGATAGAAAAATTCATGTTGGGACCTCAAAAAAATTATCAACTTCTGAAGGCCCAGGTTTGAAATTTTGATTTTTGCACTAAAAAAGCACCATGGTGAACAGACTTGTATAGCTCATTTTGGAAGCCTGTTATTTTGCACCCATGAAGTATCATGAAAAATCCTCTTTGGGAAGTGTTATGGACCTTATAGAGATGCCATGTGTCCATTTTCAGTCTCCCATTATTAGTTTTGAAATGTTTTTTAAGTCTCCTTTGGAGGTCCAAAAGTCAGTTTGCTATTTGTAGTAGTTTCACCCTTTCTGAGGAGCCCTCTTTGAGGCATTGTATCTTTGTGTCGGATTATTGTCAGAAAAAACTAAGAGTTTTCCATGATTCTCTGCACTTTTTTGAATATCCATGCCAATTTTCTTATCCCCATGAATCCATCTGCTAAGTTTTCAAAGTTGATCCTGTTTGCAAAAAGTTCAATTTTGCAAACTAGACTATGTCAAACAGCAGTTTGTAGCTCCACATCCAAATTTTTATTTCACGCCCAGTTAAACTTCACATCAAAGTGGTTGTTCCATGTGATTATTTACATAATGATCTAACATTTTCCGAGTTTATAGCCCCCAAGCTCCTTGTTTTATTAGTTTTCAAAGCCTATTCCAAACGAACTTTTGCAGGGTTTCGAATCAGCATGTTCATATTTTTCAGAGGAGGCAACTTTGAGGGTTAATATTTTGCAAATGTGACCTAATCGGGTCAAAACCTCTTGCACACCTATTCAAGGTATCCAGATGTGCTAACTCGCCAAGTGGTTGCTCCTGAGACAGAGGTTTGGTATTTTTCAATTCAGGTTTTGAATGGCTCTCAGGTTGATTCAACAAGTGCATATTCACAAAAGCTTGAGTAGGCAACTTTGAGGATTAATATCTTTTGCCTCGGAAGTGTAATGAAGATCTGTCTGATTCCCTGGATTCTCTGTGTTACAATCTATCAGTACGCCAATGTGCAAGCCTTGATCAGGTGTTTTGGTCAATTTTTTAAGTTGCTCCTGGAAGGCTACTTAGGGGTTTTGGGCCAAGGCATAGAGGTATAAAATGTCAAATTTAATGATTTCTCAGTCAATTTCTCACATCCAGCAGATGTATCAAAGCATTCTCAGCCAGTTAGGTGCACATGAACGAAAAAAAAATTAGTCAGGCCCACCCGGGGCCTGACTAGAGCTATGATCCAGTAAGGTCATTTGGAGTCTGCCAAAAGAAAATATATATTGTTTAAATCCTCTTGATTTAAATAATATTATATTTGATTTGACATGAGTAAGAAAGGGCTAGGTGAAAGATTTTTAAAATTATTTTATGGGAGCAATAAAATAAAAATTATTTATCTTAAATCATTTTAATATTATTTTTAAATATTTGTCAATATTAATGTAGCAAGTCTTCGGACATGTAGTGTCGCGGTTAAAACACTTCGTTGGTGAAGCATCCACCATGGTTAAAATCCTTGTTGGACCTTTGTGCTCGCAAGGCCTTGTGCCCTCGCTGGGTCGTTGTGCTCGCGGATTTGAACAAGTGAAGTGTGGGGATGAGGTCCCCCATTTGTGGCCTCACTGGTTCATAGCTCCAAGTCAAAAGCGTTTACCCCTTATTTAAAAAATAATAATATTAATGTAGCAAGGGAAATACATTTTAAAAATGTCAATCGTAAAGCTACGGGAGAGATTTCAAAATATGAAATTAAAAGTGTCATGCGAATCTATATAGTTTTTCCTCAAGCAATTGTTTAAAAAGGAAAAATCTACCTGGCCCCGCATTATATGGTGAAAGGGAAAATATTAAAAGACTTCTAAAAGTATTTTCATCTTCTATCCTGCAGTAGTCAGTAGCTAAAGGCAATGGGTGCACGGGAGAAGGAGGAGGCGGCCTTCCTTTCTATCTCACGCAGTGAAGCAAGCAAGCATTTACACCGCGCGGGATAAGAAATGGGGGTGGGAAATTCATTTCCCCATTACTCCGCGTGGCTCTCAGAGAAGCCAAGATGATGGTGCGGGGTAAAATTAAACGCGAAGGCGAGAGTTTTTATTGCCACGCATGAGGTCCGAGGAACATAACAAAACAATGCGGGATAAGATTCATGCGTAATGAAGAAGGAAAAGGCAACACCAACAAAGGAATTAGGGTAAGATGAGATAAGTGATGAGAGATGAGGATTAGGGCACAAGGAAATGGAGGCCTTGGTAGGAGGAGCTAACATAGGGAATGTGTGCAGAGGGATGAGAGTGCTTCCTCAAGCCGAGAGAGATCGCATACAGGCATAGTTTGATGCTTCCATTTCATGTTGACAATGAAGGAGATTAGCGCGAGCGAGTGTGGAAGGTGCCATGGAAGGCATTGAAAATGCTAATGAAACTATTGTGAATGGAGGCGTTAGAGGTTTCAAATCCAATGCACTTGGTTGTTATATTTTAGTTATACAACGCCATTGAAGACAAGGACTACGCATGGTCTTCCAAGTGATGCAAATATATGGAAAGTGTTTTAATTTTAAAGAAAATGCATTTGGCAGATGTATTACTAACCCTCACGGCTCGCCTAGTATCCCCTTTCCTGTACTAAATATGGAAGCTTGATCAAGGCACTCAAACTATTTTCAAAAGGATGCCTCCAGGAAATGCAGCAAATGGAAGTCGTGGTTGCAGGATATGTTATGAGAGTGTTAGAAATGTCAATGCCAAGTGACATAAGGAGGGGATTCAGCAAAAGCGTTGATATGACTACAGGCATTGAATCTTTTTGTAAGTACCAAACTGAGATACTTCTGTCATGCCTTCACTGCAGATTTGGAGTTCGAAGATTAGGGCTAGGATTTATGTGCTAGTTTATTAGATCATAGTAACAAGCTGCTTATAGCAATGATGAGTAGAAAAGAATGCAAACGTGGACTTCACATGATGGATTAGTGCATGAATAGTTTGGAAATGAAGTGGTAGTTGTGTGGGCACATCTCCTCATTGTGTAATAGAGGTCGAACATCATATTTGAAATCTAACTCCATGAATTGGCAGATCCAGCTGTGTTTGAATGATTCGTTGTGGATAGTGCTTAGAGTATGAATGTCGTAGAGGGATCATAGGGCATGTAGGTGTTGATCCCAATCGATGTTGAGAGGGGAGGGGTGAATCAACACTATACCGATTATTACAGATTTAATCTTAATAAAAACTTCTGAATCAAGCTTAACACTTATCAGTAAGCAGTATTGATAATAAACATGCAACAAAAAAAATGTAACACACAAGACTACCGAAATTTATCACGTGGAAACCCAAAAGGGAGAAAACCACGGTGTGAGTAGAAACTCACAAAATCTGCACTCTTCTGGAGTACGCCCGGTGAGAAGCCATCCCTGTTAGGAGATTACAAAGACACTGTTAGGTGCCACTCGGTTAAGGGATTTTCTTTAAGGCCAGTTAGAACATTTACCCTTTTAGAGGTAGCCTTGTTAAAGGACTTAGAATCATCATTTAAGATGTCATCCGGTTAAGGGAGTTTACAAAGGGACCTGTTAAATTCCACCCGATTAAGGGATTTTACTGTTGTAGTTATTAGAAAACAACAAAGAGAATGATCTGCTATAAAAACTACTCTTAGCTTAATCAAATCCAAATGAAGCTCTTTAGTTTGACCACTGGTTACCCTTGCTCTGCACTCTACCGGTGTTCTATATCACACTTTCTCTGCACTCTTCTAGTGCTCTGCATTCTTTCTCTTCTCTTCACACTATCCGAGCTTTGCACACTCTCTTTATCACTTTGTTATTCACTTAGCAGTTCTACCCTCTTCTCATCTTGTTGGATCGCCTCTCCTCATAATTGCACTTTGCAATTTACGATCAATCTTTTTGGTTTTCGCTAGAAACCTTTATACAAAACTCAGTAGATTTAAAATTCAAAACTTTCCAAATAATCCTGCAATCTCTCTATGCACTCTCCATCAATTTCGCCAACGGCTCATCCTTAACTGCCTCTACAACTCATAATTTCACCAACCTCTGGGTCGTGCTCTATCTTTTTAATTGCTAACTAGAAAATCTGCACAAATCTCACCTTAACTAATTGTTGACTGTAGTAAACTTTGCTATCCGTTTGTTTGATGATATCTCACCATGACTGACTCACCTTTGGTCATCACATCCAACTTATCGTTCACCGCTCCAAGATTCCCGAAGGATATAATCTTTCAACCTGTATCACCGGTTCACCAGTGTAGCTCTTCACCTTTTGTCACCAGTGACTAATCATCAATTAGACTGATCACCTGTCTGTCCAAACTGTTCTGGTCGTGCATAAGACTACTAAACTGCAATTTGAGTCACCTCTTGTGACCGCATCATCATTTCATCTTCTAGTTTGGAGAAACTGATCTCAATATCTATTGAGTGCTTGACTGACCGGTCAGCTACTTTGTTTTCCTTTTAACCGATTAGCCTTCTAACAACACACTGCTTAAGTGTGTCAATGATGCATATTTGGGAAGCACTAAATCCTCCATATTGTTTGCAGCCATGAGTAAATCATTGATTTCACCACATCTTCTTGCTTATGAGCTTCGCCTTATTCACCGATAAGTGTTGATCATCAATGACAATACTAACTGATGAACCGGTTGTGCCAACACCATTAGTTATGCCAACAATCTCCCCCTTTGGCATTGATGGCAACACTTCAAACTTCTCTTTTAGCAAACAGTCACTTCTTCTTCTGTTGTACTTGAGTAAAGATCTTACTCCCCCTTTCACTGGCTTCCATTCATGTCACATCTGACTTCATCTTCCTTCATGTTCCATTTGACTTCACTCCCCCTTTGACAACAATGCCAAAGGTGTGGTCAAGACAACCTAATGCACATACTACAATGACTTCTCCCCCTAACAGGAGTAGTCCATAATCATCAATCCAAATACATAGAATATTCAGGAAAATCATACCGGCTTAATGTTGTTCCGATCTTCACTCACCTTAGAGTATGTAGGGGAATTACCCATAGCTTACCTCTGAGATATTCAAAAGTATCCTTAGGTAGCGGCTTGGTGAATATGTTTGCAACTTGTTCCTTGGTTGGCACATATTCCATTCTAACTTCTTTTTCCTGCACTTGTTCCCTAAGATAATGATATTTTATTGCAATATGCTTGGTCTTAGAGTGCATTACCAGGTTTTTTGATATGTTAATGGCACTTGTATTGTCACAGTGTATCACCACCGGTTTAGTCACCTTTTCTTGCATACCTTCCAAGATCTGCTTAATCCATACTACCTATGTACATTTGATTGCAACAACCACATACTCCACCTCAGCTGTGGATTGAGAAATACAACTTTGTTTCTTGCTTGTCCATGATACAATCCTATCTCCAAGAAAGAATGCACCTCCACTGGTGCTCTTTCTGTCATCAATGTTCTCTGCCCAATTTGCATCAGTGAAGACACTTAAGTTGAAATTTCCCTTATGTGGATACCAGAGACCATACTCATCAGTCCCCTTAAGATATCTAAATATCCTCTTAACTGCCACCATATGAGTCGCTTTTGGATTTGCAGCAAATCTAGCAACCAAGCCAATTGCTTGTACTATATCCGGTCTACTGTGCACTGCATATTGCAACTTACTGATCATGGATTGGTATAGGGTCTCATTCACTTCATTGGCCTCATCATTTTTGGAGAGCTTGCAACCTATAACCATCGGAGGTCCAACAGGTTTGGAATCTTCCATTCCAAAGGTCTTCAATATTTCCCTTATATATTTGGTCTTGCTAATGAATATACCATTCTTTACCTGAGATACTTGCAGGACGATTAAGAATTTTATTTCACCAATCATGGACATTTCAAACTCTTTCTTCATTTATTCTGCAAAAACTCTACTCATTTCATCATCTCCTCCAAAGATGATATCATCTACAAAAATTTCTGTAATTAGTTATTTTCCTTCTTGTCCAGTCTTCAAATACAAGTTATTGTTGTCACTGGTTCTCATGAACCCTATACTTATCAAGTATGAGTGCAACCTCTCATACCAAGCTCTTGGTGCTTATTTTAGCCCATACATAGCCTTTTTCAGCTTGCAGACCATGTCTCTTCCATCTTCTGAAGCAAACCCTTTTGGTTTCTCAATGTACACTTCTTCCTCTAGAACACCATTCAGGAATGTCGATTTGACATCCATTTGGTAGACCTTGAACTTCCTATAGGCGACATAAGCAAGAAATATTCTGACTCCTTCTAGTCTAGCCACTGGTGCAAAGGTTTCTGCATAGTCCAAACCTTATTCCTGTGCATACCCTTTGCAAACTAATCTTGCTTTGTTTATTACTACTTCCCCGGTTTCATCCATTTTGTTTCTAAACACCCACTTGGTTCCTATTACATTTTTGTTCTTCGGTCAAGGCAAAAGGATCCAAGTTTCATTTTTCTCAATCTACTCCAGTTCTTCATCCATAGCTTTGATCCAGTCTTCATCTTTTAGAGCCTCCTTTGTTGTTTTGGGCTCAATTTTAGAAGCAGATAGGTACTCTCCCTTGCTTTTCTTCTAGTCAATACTCTTGCATTTTTGTCACCAATAATATTATCACCGGGATGATTGTTTCTGACATACCTTGGCTGTGTTGGTTCATTTCTTGGGGCATCTACTACCGATTGTGTTGGTTCTACTTCACATGTTTCCTCATTTGCAGCTACATTAGGATTCTTTGCAACAGGTTTGTCCGGTATAGTGTAAACAAATCCTTGATAGTCCTCTGGTTCATTCTTACTATCCTATTTATTTTTCTCAGAGAACTCATCCACTCTGACATTTGCACTCCATAATTTTACCAATCCTTTTGTTCAAACACTGGTATTCTTTACTCTTTGTGGAGTAACCTAAGAAGGTTCCTTCATCACTCTTAGGATCAAACTTTCCAGAGTACTCATACCTCTTGATGTAGCACCTGCTTCCAAATACCTTGAAGTAACTCACATTGGGTGAGTATCCACACCATAATCAATAGGGAGTCTTATTTGTCCCCTTCTTCACCTGAATCTGGTTCAAGGTATACACAGCAGTACTCATTGCTTCTCTCCAAAAAACATGTGGAATATCCTTTTGTATCATTAGAGTCCTTGCACAATCAATTAGAGTTATGTTTCTTCTTTCAATAACTCCATTCTGTTGAGGTGTTCTAGGTGCATACATCTGCCTCATAATCCCCTATTCTTCACAGTAATTTATGAACTCTTGAGAGGTGAACTCTCCTCCTCTATTTGATCTCAAGCATTTCAGACTCTTACCAATTCCTCTCTCCACTCTAGCCTTAAAGACCTTGAACATGTGTAAGGCGTCAAATTTTTCTTTCAAGAATACAACCCACATCATTCTTAAGAAATCATCTACAAACATCATGAAGTATTGTTCCCCATAGAAACTCTTAGTCCTCATAGGATGACACAAATTTGTATGCACTAGGTCCAACACATTCTAAGATGAATAAGATTTGTTCTTGAAACTAGATTCGGTCAACTTTCCTAGCTAACAATCTTTACACATAGCATTTTCAACTTTCATAATGTTAGACATACCTCTTACAGACTTCATTCTACTAACCTTTGTTGTGCTGTCAAAATTAACATGACACAATCTTTTGTACCACAACCAACTATCTTCTACCTTTGCCATTAGGCAACTTCCTACTGTGGTGTCTAGGTAGAATAGATTACCTTTGGTTTGTTTACCAGTAGCAATTAGACCTCCTGATTTATCAGTTATTTTGCATATTCCTTCGTTAAACTCTAACCAATAACCCTTATTGTTAAGTTGTGCAACACTTAACAAACTATACTTTAGCCCTTCTACCCAGTAAACATCTTCACAATTGGTTTTGTCATTTAAGGCAATAGATCCCTTACCTTTTACCTCACAAGGAGCATCATTGTCGAATCTCACCAGTCCTCCATCACAGTTCTCCATGCCGAGGAATTTATTCCTGTCACCAGTCATGTGATGAGTGCAACCACTGTCAATTACCCAATCTCCACACCGGTTTGAACTGGAAATTAGTGCCATATCACTTTCCTCTGTGCTATCTTCCTTTGCCACTACAAATGCAATCCCTTCTCCACCAGATCCTTCTGATTCTTCATCGGTAACTCCTTCTTCTGCAAGATATCACTCCTTGCTCTTCTCTTTGTATCTTCTGAAGTTATCCTTCCTATCATTGTTAGGACATCTAGATGTAATATGACCTATTTTATTGCATGAGAAACACTTCAAGGGTAGTTTACCTCTGTACTTTCCTTTTCCTCTTGGCAGCCTTCTCGCTATTAGGGCCTCTAGCTCATCTTGTTCCTGTTCTTCAGATAACAAGCTGTCATGTTCATAAGAATGAACGGTTCTTGCAGTAGAACTACTTCTAGTTTCTTTTCTTCTCATTGTTGGAGCAAGTGTCATGGAAGATTTGAAGGCAACATCAATCTTAGGCATACTGTTATCATAATTGCTAAGTTCAAAGACAATTAGCTTACCAATCAGGGAGTCAAGTGTAACATTAATTGTTCCCAAAGGTTCGAGTTCCTAAATTGCAGAAACCCTTATGGCATATTGTGATAGCAAGGTTCTCAGGATTTTGTTGACCACATCATCTTCTTCAAGTTTTCTTCCAGCACTTCTGATGGAATTACCACATCCTTTATTCTTTTGTTGTACTGTTCTATATTTTATCCTTCTTGCATCCTCATCTCATCAAATTTGCCTCTCAGACTTTCCACCTTATCCTTTTGTACATAAGGATCTCCTCCATAGACATTCTTTAGCTTATTCCACATCTCATAAGTTGTTTTCAGATCTTGAACCTCAACATACTCGTTATCAAATAGAGTACTAGCAATCATATCCATAGTTGCAATGTTATCTTGCTTCTCTTTGATCTAATATGTAGTGATAACCCTTGTAGGTTCATTGTATTCTATGATTACATGATTCTAGTAATAATCTCCTAGAGTTCTTAGGTAGAGCTTCATTCTACCACACCATAATATGTAATTCTCCTTAGAGAACTTGGGGCCCTCCTTTCACATCATCTTGGATATTTCCTTAAGCTATTAAGCTCTTCTGAATCTAAGGACCATGGATCTGATACCAATTATTGATCCCAATCAGTGCTGAGAGGGGAGGGGTGAATCAACACTGTACTGATTATTACAAATTTAACCTTAATCAAACCTTCTCAATCAAACTTAACACTTATCAGTAAGTAGTATTAATAAGAAACATGCAAAAAAAAAATGTAACACACAAGACTACCAAGATTTATCATGTGGAAACCCAAAAGGGAGAAAACCATGATGTGAGCATAAACTCACAAAATCTGCACTCTTCTGGAGTATACCTAGTGAGGAGTCATCCCTATTAGGAGATTACAAAGACACTATTAGGTGTCGCCTGGTTAAGGGATTTTCTTTAAGGCCAATTAGAACTTTTACCCTATTAGAGGTAGCCTTGTTAAAGGACTTAGAATCATCATTTAAGATGTCACCCGGTTAAGGGATTTTACAAAGGGACATGTTAAAGTCCACCTGGTTAATGAATTTTAATGTTGTAGTTATTAGAAAATAACAAAGAGAATGATTTGCTATAAAATCTACTATTAGCTCAATCAGATCAAAATGAAGCTCTTCATTTTGACCACCGGTTACCCTTGCTCTGCACTCTATCGATGTTCTATATCACACTTGCTCTGCACTCTTCTGGTGCTCTACATTCTTTCTCTTCTCTTCACACTATCTGAGCTCTGCACACTCTCTTCACCATTCTGCTATTCACTTAGCAGTTCTGCCCTCTTCTCATCTTGTTGGATCGCCTCTCCTCAGAATTGCACTTTGCAATTTTTACAATCAATCTTTTTGGTTTTCCCCAAAAACCTTTATACAAAACTCAATAGATTTGAAATTCAAAACTTTCCAAATCTTCTTGCACTCTCTCTGCGTACTCTCCATCAATTTCACCAATGACTCATCCTTAACTACCTCTACAACTCATAATTTCACCAACCTCTGGGTCATGTTCTGTCTTTTTAATTGCGAACTGGAAAATCCGCATAAATCTCACCTTAACTGATTGTTGACCATAGTAAACTTCACTATCCATTTGTTTAATGATATCTCATCATGACTGAATCACCTTTGGTCATCGCATCCAGCTTACTGGTCACCGCTCTGAGATTCCCGGAGGATATCATCCTTCAACCTGTATCACCGGTTCACCGGTGTAACTCTTCACCTTTTGCCACCGGTCACTGATCATCAATTAGACTGATCACCTGTCTGTCTAGAGTGTTTCATTCATGCATAAAACTACTAAACTACAATCTGAGTCACCTCTTGTGACCACATCATCATTTCATCTGCTAGTTTGGAGAAACTGATCTCAATATATATTGGGTGCTTGACTGATCGATCGACTACTTTGTTTTCCCTTTAACCGATTAGCCTTCTAACAACACACTGCTTAAGTGTGTTAATGATGCATATTTGGGAAGCACTGAATCCTCCATACTGTTTGCAGCCATGAGTAAATCATTGAGGTTTACCACATCTTCTTGCCTATGAGATTGGCCTTATTCATCGATAAGTGTTGGTCATCAATGACAATACTAACTGATGAATCGATTGTGCCAACACCATTAGTTATGCCAACAGTAAGTCAGTAGTGCACCATAATAGTTTGAGCTTTGAGTTTGGTCTTATTGGGGTATTGAGTTTGCAATCTATGAATAGGGTGTTGGCAATTGAAGGAATTGATTATATTTTGCATCGATGTTTTGTCATTGATGGCAACACCAGCTGTTTTGGTTATTTATTGGCTTCCGGTAGAGCAGTTGGTTTATGATATTGATCTAGTATACTTTGGATTGTGGAATTGGTTTGGATCTGTCATTCATGTTATTCATATAGGTATCACGGTCAGTTAGTTCGGTATTTGATGACTCAGGAGATATCATTTGTTCTAGTAAACCTTTTGGTCATCGGTAAGGGTTTTACCGGCAGAGCTTTGTTGTAGATCTTTTGATGCACTTGATAAGTGGTGTTGATGCGGCTTCTAAATGGCTTTCGGGATGTTGTTGGTTATCTTGTTCATGTTCCTGTTGATCAGTGGTGTTGGATTTGGGTCCGGACCTAATACTATCTTATTTGGCTAGGTTATGGACTATTTTATGTAACGTGTTGGTGGATGATACCTATGCATTACTGGTTGGGTTTATTGATTGGATTATGTTGTTTTGGTCTTAGGCCGACTTGGTTGATCATTGGATTACGGTTTTATGTTATAAATTTATTGTATTATCTTTTAGGTGGCCGACCTAATTGTTTAGGTCTCGGGTTGGTATAAATATGATGTAAGATGTCTTTATAGATCATGGGCATATTCAAGGGTTTATGGTTATGTGATTATCTGTGTGCGACTAAGGTTTTAATCATATGCAGAGGTTTTGGTCAATCATAGGTGATAGAATTGGGTTGGTGAATGAGGTTTAAGACCTTTGGTACTGAGCTTAACCAAAATTGTACTTAGACATAGTAGATGTTATTCTTGCAGTTCACTATTCTTCGGGATTGTAGTCTAGATTTATTTTGTAGTTAGTGAGGCTCCTTTTATGATGAGTAGTGCACTCTAGGTTGTTGGCCTTTTTGCATGTGCAGGCCCCTCTTATTTTAATCACATACTTACTGCAGAAGTATTATCTGACTATGGGTAGGCTTCCCACTGTGGTTTTTCCCTTTTCGGGTTTTGCACGTACAAATCTTGGTGTTATCTTTTGTGGATGGTTGGTAAATGTTATGTGGATTATATTTATTCTTAACTATTATATTTGTGTTCTGGTAATAAGGTTTTAATCCTTAAAGTTCTATAATTTGTTGACAACTAATTCACCCCCCTCTTAGTTGTCCTCCGCATACTGAGTTGTCTAACAATTGGTATCAGAACAAAACTATCTTGGATGCGGCTAGAACTATGATGATGGAAGCTAATCTGCTTCATATCTACTGGAAATAAGTTGTGAGCACGATGATATACACATTCAACAAAGTTCATATCAAAGGAGACATTGGTAAGACACCTTATGAGTTATGGTTTGGTCATACACCTATAGTCAAGTATTTCAGAATCTTTGGTAGTAAATGCTATATCAAAAGAGATGATTCCATTGGAAAGTTTGATCCTAGATGTGATGAAGGGATATTTATTACTTATTATAATGAAAGAAAATCATATAGATATTATAACAAAAGATTGCAAAGAATAATGGAGAGCACTAATGTCAAGGTGGATGAGCAGAATAGAAGTCAAAACTTATGAGAGAGAACCGGCATTGGAAATTATCATAACTGAACCGGTAGCACCTACACCAGAATAGAATGTTGAACCAATTGCTCTGGTAGTATCAAAAAATTCAATAGTAATTGAAGATCAAAGGAGGAATAAAAAGTTAGAAGACTCCTCAGTATGTAAGGTTAAATCATTTAGAAGATCGGATCATTGTTAGACGGCTCAAATAACCGGAGGACAACTGAGAGGGGGGTGAATCAGTTGTCAATAGATTATAGAACTTTAAGCATTAAAACCTTATTACTGGAATATAGATATAACAGTCAAGCATAAATATAATCCACAAAACATTTACCAACCATCCACAAAAGATAACACCAAGATTTGTACGTGGAAATCCCGATAAAGGGAAAAACCACGGTGGGAAGCCTACCCACAGTTAGATAATACTTCTGCAGTAAGTATGTGATTACAATAAGAGGGGCCTGCACATTCAGGAAGGCCAACATCCTAGAGCGCACTGCTCATCACAAAAGGAGCCTCACTGACTACAAAATAAATCCAGACTATAATCCGGAAGAAGAGTGAACTGCAAGAATAACATCTCCTATGCCCGAGTACAGTTTCGGTTAAGCTCAGTACCAGAGGTCTTAAACCTCTTACACCAACCCAATTCGATCACCTATGATCAACCAAAACCTCTGCATATGATTACAACATTATTTTTACACAGATAATCGCATAACCATAAACCCTTGAATATGCCCATGATCTACAAAGAGATCTTACATCATATTTATACCAACCCAAGACCTAAACAATTAGGTCGACCACCTAAAAGATAATACAATAAATTTATAACATGAACCCACAATCCAATGATCAACCAAGTCAGCCTAAGACTAAAACAACATAATCCAATCAATAAACCCAACCAGTAATGCATCAGGATCATCTACCAATATGTTACATAAACCGGTCCATAACCTAGCCAAATAAGATAGCATTAGGTCCGGACCCAAATCCAACACCACCGATCAACAGGAGCACGAACAAGATAACCAACAACATCCCGAAAGCCATCTAGAAGCTGCACCAACACCACTTATCAAGTGCATCAAAAGATCTACAACAAAGTTTTGTCGGTAAAACCCTTACCGGTGACCAAAAGGCTTAATAGAACAAAAATATCTTGGATGCGGCTAGAAGTATGATGATGGAAGCTAATCTGGCTCATATATACCAGAGAGAAGCTATGAGCACGATGGTATACACATTCAATAGAATTCATATCAAAGTAGACACTGGTAAGACACCTTATGAGTTATGGTTTGGTCATACACCTACAATCAAGTATTTCAAAATCTTTGGTAGTAAATGCTATATCAAAAGAGATGATTCCATTGGAAAGTTTGATCCTAGATGTGATGAAGGGATATTTCTTGGTTATTCTAATGAAAGAAAAGCATATAGATGTTATAACAATATATTGCAGAGAATTATGGAGAGCACTAATGTCAAGGTGGATGAGCATAACATAAGTCAAATCAAAACTTATGAGAGAGAACCGGCAATGGAAATGATCATAACTGAATCATTAGAACCTACACCAGAACAAAATGTTGAACTAGTTGCTCCAACAATATCATAAAATTCAACAGTAATTGAAGATCAAAGCAGAGGAACATAAAGTCAAAATACTTCTCGGTATGTAAGGTTAAATCATTCAGAAGATTAGATCATTTGAGACAAAAATAAAGGAGTAATGACAAGAAGAAGGTTGGCAGTTGATGAGGTATGTTTAATTTCTCAAATTGAACTGACATTAGTAATTGAAGCATGTAAAGATAATGTTGGATGAGAGCTATGGAAGAGGAATTGGATCAGATAGAAAAGAATAATACATGGACTTTAGTTCCCCGACCTAAAAATAAGATGTTATTGGAACTAAATGGGTTTTTAGGAATAAATTGAATGAAGATAGACAAGTTGTGAGGAATAAGGCTAGATTGGTTTGTAAAGGATATTCTTAGAAGGAGGGAATTGATTATAATGAGACTTCTGCTCCGGTAGCTAGGATTGAAGCTGTGAGATTATTTCTTGCTTATGCTGCCTATTTATGGTAAAAATGGAAACAACAATATTGAAAGACTAAATGAATTCAACCACAAAACCCTAGCCTAACAACAACAAAGATCCACCATAACATATGAAGATTACCTAAGACAATGCAAATCAAATAAAATCACAAAGATTATACCATCACATGTCCAATAGGGTTTGGATCTCCATTCTTCCTATCTCCATTGATCTTGCTTGATATATTTGCTCTCAGATTTTATGTGTGCACAAGAGCTCAACAAAGAACGGAAATATGGTTGCAAGTAGGCTTGATCGCATATGAAAATTCGAAAGCATAGTCGAGGTTGAATAGTTGATTAGGGTTGATAATGAAGGAAGCATCTCCTTATATAGAAGACACTATAAGAAATGGAGGGATAAGATTAAGAGATGTAAAAGATAAATGGTCGGCTAAGATTAGAGGGTTGGTAGAGAAAATTAAAAAATAATGATAGGGTGGGTAGTGTAGGAATTAAGAGATGAATGACATGTGTCATGGGTAGAAAAGGTTAATGAATTAATTAAATAAATAAAGATTTATTTAATTAATAGAAGAAGTGGGATCAATTAAATAAATAAAAGTATTTATTTAATTTAGGAAAAGGACAATTTAAATAAATAAAAGTATTTATTTAAATGAGAAATAAGGCTAGAAGAAGATAAATGAATTAATTAAATAAATAAAGATTTATTTAATTAATAAAAGAATTGGCCTTAAAATAATTAAATAAATAAAGATAATTATTTAATTAGACCGGACAATTTTAGGTGTCTACACTGCCCATAAGAACTACAAGGTTTATCATATGGATGTTAAGTGTGCATTTCTGAATAGAGATCTGTAAGAGGAAGTTTACATTGAGCAACCTATGGATTTTCACTTTCAGATGGCAAAAACATGGTTTGCAGGTTAAGGAAAGCTTTATATGGATTGAAACAAGCCCCTAGAGCTTGGTATGCAAGATTGGATAAATATCTTTTGAAGCTTGGTTTCACTAAAGGTAATGTTGATAGTACTTTATATTATAAGATCACTAATGATGACATATTGATTGTTGAAGTTTTTGTTGATGATATCATTTTTGGAGGTGAGGATAAGTTATGTATGGAATTCTCTGAAAATATGAAGAATGATTTGAGATGTCTATGATTGGGGAGATGAAATTTTTCTTAGGTTTGCAAATTACTCAGACTGATAAAGGTATTTTCATCTATTAAACTAAGTATGCTAGAGAGTTGTTGAAGAAATTTGGTATGGAAAATTCTAAACCGGTTGGTACACCTATGGTTACAAGTGAGAAATTGACTAAGAAAGATGCATCAACACTATTAAATCTTACAAGGTACAAGTCTATGATTACAGGTTTGTTATATCTGACTTAGACTAGATCGGATATAATGAATGCAGTTTGTATTGTATCAAGATATCAGAGTGATCCTAGAGAGAATCATGAGAGTGGGGTGAAAATGATTTTCAGGTATTTGTAGGGAACATCTAAATATGGTTTGTGGTATCCTAAGGGTGATGATTTTACACTATGTGCATATACAAATGTTGATTGGGTTGGAGATGTTGATGACCGAAAGAGCACATCCGATGGATCTTTATTTCTTAGAAAGAAACTTGTTTCATGGATCAACAAGAAACAATCATGTACATATTTATCTACTGCTAAAGTTGAGTATGTTGTTGCTGCTACTAACTGTACACAAGTTCTATGGATGAAGCAGATGTTGAAGGATATAAGGGTGGATTATAATGAACCCGTAGTTATTCACTGTGATAACTCTGCTGCTATTGACATATCAAAGAATCCAATATTTCATTCTAAGACAAAGCACATATCTATCAAGTACAAATTTTTGAAGGAGAAGGTGGAAGCAAATGAAGTCAGACTAGTTTATGTGAACACTAAAGAGCAGATTGCAGATATATTCACTAAACCTTTGCTTAAGGAATCATTTGAGTACTTCAGAGATAGATAGGGGTTTTTGCCCCTCCGGTAGAGACCTGAGTGATGTTGATTGGCATCAGTCCAACATGCATTTACAAAGCTACTATTCATTCCAAATTGATGTGCTGGTGCTACTACTCAGGGGGAGTAGTCAGCTGTGTGGTTTAGTGGATTTATGATTTTTCTTTGATGTTCAGGTCAGATTTTTGGCATTGATGTTAAAGGGGGAGAGATATATGTGAAAAATAGAGCTTAACAGATTATCAGTCAAAGGGGAGAGATCAGAGATTAACAAAGATATCATTCATAGGGGGAGTTCATTAACTTCATTGTAATATCATCTTATGGGAGATTATTGGTTTTCTTCCTTTGGGGGAGACTTGTTTGGCATTTCTTGGCACTTGGATGTTTTTCACATCTAGTGTTGTCATCAATGCCAAAGGGTATATTGTTAGAAATCGGAGGAATTGATTATGTTTTGCATTGATGTTTTGTCATTGAAGGCAAAACCGATTGTTTTGGTTGTTTATCAGCTTTCGGTAGGTTCCGATAGAGCAGTTGGTTTATGATATTGATCTGGTATTCTCTGGTATTCTTTGGTTTGTGGAATTGGTTTGGATCTATTATTCATGCTATTCAAATGGGTATCACGATTAGTTGGTTCAGGATTTGATGAATCAGGAGCTATCATTTGTTCTAGTAAACCTTTTGGTCACCGATAAGGGTTTTACCGACAGAGCTTTGTTGTAGATCTTTTGATGCACTTGATAAGTGGTGTTGGTGCGGCTTCTAGATGGATTTTGGGATGTTGTTGGTTATCTTGTTTGTGTTCCTATTGATCGGTGGTGTTGGATTTGGGTCTAGACCTAATGCTATCTTATTCAGCTAGGTTATGGACCGATTTATGTAACTTGTTGGTGGATGATCTCGATGTGTTATCGGTTGGTTTTATTGATTGGATTATGTTGTTTCAGTTTTAGGCTAACTTGGTTGATCATTGGATTATGGGTTTATGTTATGAATTTATTGTATTATCTTTTAGGTGGTTGACCTAATTGTTTAGGTCTCGGGTTGGTATAAACATGATGTAAGATCTCTTTGTAGATCATGGGCATATTCAAGGGTTTATGGTTATGCGATTATCTATGTGTGAATAAGGTTGTAACCATGTGTAGAGGTTTTGGTTGATCATAAGTGATCAAATTGGGTTGGTGTAAGAGGTTTAAGACCTCTGGTACTGAGCTTAACCGAAATTGTACTCAGGCATAGGAGATGTTATTCTTGCAGTTCACTCTTCTTCTGGATTGTAGTATGGATTTATTTTGTAGTCAGTGAGGCTCCTTTTGTGATGAGCAGTGCACTCTAGGTTATTGGCCTTCCTGCATGTGCAGGCCCCTCTTATTGTAATCACATACTTACTGCAGAAGTATTATCTGACTATGGGTAGGCTTCCCACCGTGGTTTTTCCCTTTACTGGGTTTTCCACGTACAAATCTTGGTGTTATCTTTTGTGGATGGTCGGTAAATGTTATGTGGATTATATTTATGCTTATATATATATATATATATATATATATATATATATAAGGTTTTAATGCTTTAAGTTCTATAATTTGTTGACAACTAATTCACCCACCCCCCCCCCCCTCTCAGTTGTCCTCTGGTTATCTGAGTTGTCTAATATAGGGCAATTTCTTGGAATTGCACACGTTGTTACAAATTAGGATGGGTTTCATGTTGCATAACATGCAAAGCATCAAGTTTCGGTGATGATGGAAGATATAAATGATGCATCAAGAACAATGATCCTGCTTCTCCAGAGTTTGGACATGGGCATGATCCACAACAAGTATGGTAAAGTTGTGCAAGAACATCTTCATGATTTTAAAATTTCATGTTTAGCATCAGGTAAGGGTGCATTTATGGAGATTTTCACCAGGAGAGGGGTTATTTTGTTAAATGGGAAAGTGCTTTTGATGCAATGGTAAATATATTTCCATGAGAAAGTATAAACATGAGGAGATGAAATTTCTCAAAAGAAGGAATTTTTATCAAGTAAATGACAGGGCAGGTTGAGAGTTTTCATTACAAGGAAGTATTTTGTTGCATATGTCAAGTAAATGAAGATGTAAATTAAAAGGCATACATACTGCAGGGGGTGAAATATTTTATGCAGGAGAGTGAAAATGAATTTATGCAGATAATAATGTGAAAAGGTAAGACAGGGAGCACAAATGACTTTCCACTTAATGGTGAAATGTAATGGTGAAAGTTTTTCACTCAGAGATGGAGATGAAAGTTACATAGAAAGAGGAGGGGTCAATACTCTGCAGAAGAATGATTATTTTATCCATGGAAAAATACTTTTGCAAGAAGTATTATTTTGGTTCACTGAAAATTATAATGATGATGTAGTTTTATTTCCTGCATGTGAGTCCTATTGATGTGAATTTGGGATCTAGGGTTGAATGTGAACATTCACACACGAATTTGTGAGTGAGAGGTGAAATGGTTGGTGAATGCATTAAAAGGAAAGTATCTGTGATTTCATGGGTAAGCATGTGACCTTCTATTATGATGGACTTTGAAAGTGACATTATTATTATTCCCCAAGGATAGAAAATATATAACAACATTGGTTGTAGTTAAGTGCACTAGGGACTATTTTGAAGACCAACAATGCACAACAAATAATTACATTCTGTCAAGGGGGGATTATTTCTTCATAAAGGGGAAATAAAATGCTTTTAAGATACAAATGAAATATGTGCAGAGAATAGCTTTCACCAAAGGCGTAATTTTTTTTTCAGATAAAAAAAAAGTGTGTTATTGACTCAAAGAGGACAACGACCAAAAATATAAAGTTTTGAACAATGCACAAGATTTTGAGTTTGACAAGCTACTGAAGGGATTTTTTTAGATTTTTAAGAAATATTTGGCAAGCTCAAGGTGCAGATTGAGTACAGTATTTGGGCAAAGATGCAAATTTTTAAATTTGCAAAATCCAAAGTAAAGGAGGTGTAGATTGTAAAGAAGGAATTTAAAATTCTTGAAAATGCTCAAGCCAATGGGATGCATTCTAGGGATTCTCTAGGGTTTTGCTTGCATTTTTTAATCTCTTTCTTTTCTCATTCTCAAGAGGTTCCAACTTCTCCAGATTTTTGGCTCCAAGTGAGCAATGTAATTTGCAGGGTAGCTTAAGACTTAGTTTCTTTTCATTTTCAGGTTTTTGAGTGTTGTATTTATATTTTTTATAACAATGAGCGAACTAGTATGAAGTATTAATGTTGTAATATGTTGTAATGTCTCCTAGGTATACTTGGTTTTCTTTTAAATCAGAAGAACCAAGGGTTTGTATGATTTTTATCACACATTTGTTGTGATAAGTATTTGACTTGGAGGCTAACGCTTAAGGAGCATATTAAACTTTGCTTTCAAGTAAATGTCGAAGATCACTGTAATGTTTCTAGGATTAATAAGAATGTTCCAACATATTCATTTGTGGCCTATTATTGTAATGCAATAATGTTTTAAAGGTTCCTAGTTGCGTGTTATGTGATGGTATCATAAGTGTATGCTTCATTTTTTGAATATGTGAGTGGGTTAAGATTTGTCCTGAAGCTTCCTTCTGTGTGAACTCATAATGGGAACCACATATTTAAATATGATAATATCTTTTCTTTTATGTTGTAGGAGTAAGTTTTAGGAGTAGGTTTAGTGTAGAAAGCTTCCCAAGTGTTGAGTGAGAATTTAAAAGCTAGGATCGTAGCCAAATTTGAATTTCAAACACTTTCCTTGTGTTAGTGAACAGATTTTGTCTTTCTTTTAATTGAATTAATTCAAAGCTCTGTTACCCTCTTTGAAAAACAAAAATTCAACTAGACAGTTGGGTAAGTGTGGCATACATCACTTCCCTCTGAATTTTAGATAGGTACAACTCCCTCCATTAGTTATTCAGAGAATAATCTAACTAAATAAAACTGATATGCATTTAACCCGAAAGCACGTAAGGCTGCCTACTCCATTCTTAGATGAGAGGTCGGTAATATGCAAATATTTTAGAAAAAAAAAACTTTCTTCTAGATGCTTCACCACGAAAGTCAGAAGTAATCAAAGCAAAGTTCAATAACACTGATTTCAGCACTTCATAAAAATAAACAAGAGAAACAAAGTCTCTTTTCAACCAAATATATTTCTAAACAACACAAAAAGAAGCTCCAGATTAATAATAGCATTCGCCATTAGAAAGATAATCATAGACAATTTGACTGGATTAATATTTGCAAAGAAACATTACTCCATGGATTCAAACTCGAAGATTTAAAACCTCAAAATGCATATGATATTTATATGTATATTCCATGCAACAAGGACATAAAGATACACACATAAGTTCCTTCCAATTTTAGATTCTAGAAAAACTGATTACTTCCTTCAGAGAAACAAAATTTTCTAATCTCTAAGTCTATTGTTCTAACCCCTTCTCCATCTATTTCATCTAACTTATATTAGTCCTTTTGAAGAACAGAGGAGGTCTCTCTGAAAACCCAACCTCCTCTGAAACAGTTATTGAACTAACAGAGTATTTAGGGGACAAATGTCCCAAAGTAATTGCAAGGGTTTTGAAAAGCATTTAAAAACAAAAACAAAGAATAAGAATCAAATTATGCTTCATATCCAACATCATCTCCTCTTCCACTTTTCCAGGCATCATGGGTGGTTGTAAGCTCCTGAATCATAGACAAACTTGGATTCTTCATGGCATTAGTTTTCACCTTTGCAGCTTCCTTTTCCCACCTGTGTTTTACCATTTTCTCAGTATGTTTAGGTAACTGATCATTGCCAATGAACGTCATGGATTCAATTCAGGCAATCTCTATTATATATTCAGAAGTAAAGTTTCCTTTGGCCCTAATTTTCTCCATGTGCAATTTAAATGCCTTCACCGCTTTCCTGTGTGTTCAGCCCATAAAGGCCTAGTTGCCAATCATGATATGGGTTGATCACTTTATTATCATTGACCAAGCTATATTGAAGTTCCTGGAGCTTGTAAATAGAGACTTTGGCATCAGAGATTACAGCCTTGAATGTAATTACCCGCCACACTATGGTTTTCTTCAGCACAAAGAGCTGGCACTCATCAGTTACCAATTTTATTGAGTTTTCTGTTAAAAACATAGTGGCTCCATATTTTTCTATCTTGGCGAACATGGGTAATATGTTTTCCCACTTATGCTCCTCCTTTTCCCATTGCATAACCTAATTTTGGATCTCCGCAATGAGGTTTTGAATTTCATTGCATAGCTTCCTGGAATCTGTAATATATTTTTTGCCATCCTTGATCACCCCTTCAATCCATTTTTCTATGGCCCCTATGATGCTCTTGGCTCGTTGAACTTGATTCATTAGTTTCTTGTTCTCCAGTAAAGTGGGATCGAAGTTTTCTGAAGCTTGCAATATAGGGAGTGCTCCAAAACAGCTTAGGCTATCAATGAATTGGGCCAAAACCTTGATGTGTTGTTTTAGTTCCTTTTTCTCTTTTCCGTCTTTCTCTGACCTAGTAAGAATTTTCTTAGCCATCATCTTGAAAAGGTGGTTATCAGAGTCTCTGCTCATGTTTCCCATATCTACTTTAGTGACTTCAAAATATTTTGCATTAATTTATTTACTTTCATCCTTGGGCTTATAGGAAGCAATTTCAGCAATCCATCTCCCAGTCTTTTCATTAGTGTCCAACCTGGTGGTTGTTTTGAACATCTTCTGTTTAGGACCCTTTTCCACGTATTTGACCACCATGTCTTGAATTGGGATAGACATTGGGATCGAGCTTCGTTTCTTACTTACTGAAGTAGTTAACCATTTGGGAGTTGTGCTTGAACTAGCTATTCCTCCAGTTACTTTAGGTGGCGGTGTCATGGCTACAGTGATTGCATGGGAATTCGTGGTGTTGACAATATCACTATCAAGGTCCTCGACCTCAAAAAAACGATGGTCAGGGTCTTGTCTTTCACCTTTGTGTCTCTAACCAGATCCATTTTCTTCTATGCACCACTCCGTGATCTTGTAAATCGAGGAGACGGACAATTCAAAGCAAGATTAGGCTCGTGCTTGGTGTGAGATGACTTCTTATTTTTACCTGCATGAACAGGCATAGAAGTGGGGTTAGAAAAGCTTTTTGGAGAATGTAGAGAAACCACATTATCTCTTGCAGGACTGATCCTACCTGATTTCATTGCTCTTTTCTTATTAACCCAATCTGCAGTTCTCTCCAAGACTCTTTTTGTTCTGAGCTGTATATCATCTTCTTCTTCCACATCCCAATTAATAGAGAATGTTTCAGGTTCAGTTTGATCTAGATACCCAGGTTCAAATAGCTCTAGATTATCTTCTTTGATCCCACTTATATCAATTTTCACCTGCAGTGAAACTATCTGTCCCAGAACCATTCTCATATTTTCTCTCCTAAACACTTCAAGTTCATCACAGCAACCCTCCCAAAATTCTTCCAAGTGTGAGATAGGAAGGTGCACCATCAAACCAAGGCCCCATGAAAAACCTTTATTATCAAAGCCATTCCTTCCTTGATATAGTTTGAAATTAAAATCCTTCAAGTCAGCTCCTATACTCAACGCATTTGACATTGAACTACAAGATAAAGCGCCCAATTGAACAGGGAAATGATCTTCCCATTTATCTTTGGGTTGAGCTTTCTTAATTATAGTAGACAACTATCTACAAATCTCAGCAAGTACAAAGCAATCTGAACAAAAATGAGGAAGTCTGAAAGGTTCTTCTTTGAAACCACCTACCCTTATATAACAGAAATGAGAAAATTGAACAAAGAAGCTACCATATCTTTTCACCAAGGCCTGGGCGTCTTCAAACATTATTTTTGATTTCATGTTCTTCAATTTGTAGCACAGGTCCCCCAGGAAAGCATTATGCACTCTCCTGAAATCTTGTAATGCATTATCTCTTTACAGCATGGGGTAAAAGTCATATACAGAAACATCCCCTTCAACAGGTTGCCTAGGAATTCCCATTATCTCTTTGGTACATGCCAAACAATATATCAAATAAGAAGATATGAAGAAATTTTGTTTGAACTTCTTTGCCATGCTCAATTGTTCTCTAATAGAGTCAGCAATAGCCTCTACCCAGTCAAGGAACTACTTTCCCTCCAACACCAGTTGCACATAACAGTAAATCCGATCATCAAAGCTGTAGGCTTCAACTGAACCTCTAACTCGATGTAACAACAACATAACATCATGAATATGGGGAAGCATGTGATTTTTGTTGGGGTGTTTAGGTAGCCTAGAGCCACCTTTTTGAGGAACTATCAACCAATGCTTCGCTATATTATTCCGGTGTCCATTCTTGTCTACATTGAACTCGGTGATTCATTAGGTAGGGGAAAATTTTGAGAACTTGTAATCTGGCAATTTGAAAATAGATGAAATGGCTTCCCTATTTATCGCTAGGAGGGTTTCACCATTGTCCCTCTTGATAGTTTCAGAAATAGGGTCATATCGCACAATGCATTCCCTAACTAATTCTGGGCAAGGAATAGTAGATGGGAAAGCTGTCACCTCTCTTAGGCCACTACTTAGAATTTCTAGACCAAAAGAAACATCAATACCTTTAAACGTCCTTTCCTTCAAGGCTTCCAAATTCTCCCCTTTCAGGTCTTTTGTCACTGACAATGGGTTTTGTGCAAGCGAGACTAAAAATATTTCAGAAAAGATGCAGAGTGGACTTCATAATTTATAACCAACAACCCTTATCTCTCCAAGCAATTTTATTACGAGAGAGAAAAATAACAAAAAATCACTGAAGAAGATAGGAATCAAAACTCACCTTCACTACTGAAACCAATCGAATGACTACTAGCAGAAAAACCTTCAACCAGACACTACACAACAATGAAGAACAGGTTTCAAAAATAAATCACTTCATACCTTATAACAAATGAAGCACCAAAAGCTCATTTAGTGCATTAATTTTGGCCGTCAAGTCAAATGAGCTGAAGCATTGGGATTTGACATCACGCGTGTGTATTGAATGCATGATAGCACTTGTCGGTGTAACCGCCAATCCAAAAAATGATTACTTGCCTTCAAAAATCAGCTGATTGACATCACCTGAGATATGGCCAGATCTTCATCACTCTTACCAATAAATGCACCATCATGTCGTTTAGTCTTTTCTGTGGGACCCACCTGATTTGAACATTCATGAACCATTTGAACTGACTTCATGAGGGTTCAGGTAGTCCAAAACATATGCTACGCCAAGGAGATTTTCCTTTGGAAAAGATTAACTTTGTTGATTGTTGTTGATCCTTTGAATTTCATCGAACATTTAAAACATCACTGAATTGTTTGAACTAAGTTCAAACAGTTCACAATCTGGAGAAAGAGTATATGAAACATCATCCGTGACCATGAAATAGAGCTGCTGCAAAACACTTGATATGAATGTTAGCCTGAAAATGTCTTAGACACAACTTAGAACCTGCGGTACCTAAATAAACACTATGAACTCTTTTTAGGATGGTTTGAGGGGTTCATGAGGTTCAAACAGACCATTGAAGTGTAATTCTAAGGATTTAGAAATTATTTACAGGAGTATTAGAGATTGAACCAACCAACTTTTAACAAGATTTCGGAAAAAGAGGGAGAAAAGGACTCAACCAAAAATTTTGCAAGGCGACTCACTCTTGTTATGAGGGACGAATGACAAGGTAACACCTTGACAAATACATTTTTGGATATCTGCTATAATATGTAATGCCATGAATGTAGGAGGTTGCAAGTTATTTAGGCATTACTTAGTGATGCAGGAGCATCCCCGATTCACAACAATCTTGCATCAACCAACAACATTTCCTTTTCTATTTTGTTAACTATTTGTAGTTTCAATTTTCCTTTTTGTGTGTACCGGTTTTGGCTCACCGGTTCCTATGGAGTTGGATTATACTTGAAGACTTGATCATCCTTCTTGCTTTCAAACCACATCATATTTGGAGCACTCTCCGGCAAGATATCGTTACCAGTTTCCTTGATAGTTTCTTGTTACCGGTCATTCCATTGTTACTTGTTGCTTGAGACCTATTCTAACGATCTACCAGAACCCATTCTGAAGCTTGGGGAGCCTTGGGCATTGATCTTGATGTTGCTTGGCGTGTGGTCAACCCTCTGTGTTTCATCCTTTGGATTTTTTGGAGGAATCTCTTGGCAGAGGCCGACCTTATTCATTTTGCACGTTGGGTCTTGTTCTTCGAGTTTTGATCCTTTTTGGGCTAACAGGATCCTTTGGATCGATATATATATTTGTAATCATGCTTTAGAATGTATTCAATTTAAAAATCAGGAAATATCAGATAGATAGATTGTGCTTAGAAGATAGCTCTTTTGCTTCAAGGTTCCGATGTGACCTATTCTACCAAGCTTGTGTGTCGGTATGTTGTAACTCGATTGTTACCGGTTGGATGTAATTAACTTTCATGCAATAAAAACTATCTGTTATGTATTGCCTTCATCATATCTATGTGTTTTCGTTGCGTTTACTCTTGCTGACCAGTTTGGACTGATCTCCTCGATGTCCCTCATCAGCGGTGACTACTTCAAGTGGTATCAGAGTGAAGTTCGTTCTAGAGATTGCATGTCCCGAATCTTGTTGTAGGGTGGCGGATTGCAGATCCGACCTACAATTACAAAGGATTAACATGGATCAATGGTGCGAAGAGGAACTAGGAATGGTGGAGCGTGTGGGAATGCTGACCCTATTGTAATGGAGATGTTGCAAGGAATAGCAGCCTGGTTAGAAGCTATGGAGACAACCCAAAGAAGAGGCCGACATGTTGAGGATGTGAGCGAAGATGAAGGAGAAGAAGCCCCGACAGGGCAAGTGAACCTACCGACAGTTGATCCAGAGGAGGAAAGTTTTTTAAGGGTTTTGAGTAGGGTGAACACTAAACTTCATTTTACCCCACCAGAATATGATGGGAAGTTAGATTCAGATGAATTGATGGATTGGATCTCGGAGATGGAGAAGTATTTTGATTTTGAAAACACTACAGAAGAGAGGAAGGTGAAGTATTCCTGTACCCGGTTGAAGGGTCATGCATCTCTTTAGTGGGAGCACTTGCAAGATGATAGGAAAAGAAGAGGTAAAGAAAAGATTAAGACATGGGATAAGATGATTGCTAAGTTAAAATCAAAGTTTGTCCCAGCGAATTATCAAGTAGATTTGTTCTTAAAGTTGCAGGATTTGAGACAAAAGGAATCTAGTGTGAAGGAGTACACCAAAGCATTTTACAAGTTGAACATCAGATCCAGACATGTTGATGATGAAATTGAACAAATTGCAAGATATTTGAATGAATTGCGGATGTCTATATAAGATGAACTTAGTATGATCAAATTAGAGAGTGTTGAAGAGGCTTACCAGTATGCCATAAAGGCTGAAGAGAAACTAAATAAAAGGTATGAACATAGATAGAGAGGTAGAGGTGGAATGTTTACCAGAGGAAGATTTCAAGGAGGGAGAGGAACCAGTACAGATTAGAACAAGGACAAGGAAGTGAGAAAGGAAGGTAATTCATACCAGAAGGATGATAGAAATTTATGCTAGAGTAGAGAATTAGATGGTTACCGAAATGATAACTTTGGAAGATAAGACAAGAGGAGATTCAGAGGAACCTATTTTAAATGTGGAGGAGAATGACACCGTTCATTTGAATGTAACAAGTCAGAGCCTACCAAAAGAGCGGCAGTGGTGGAAGAGAACCCCACCAGATTAGACAATAAACTAAAAGATGGAGAACTGTTGATGATGAGGAGAGCTTTGTGTCATACCAGATGAGATAAAGAACCCTTGCAGAGGAAGAACTTGTTCAAGACCAGGTGCAAGGTATCTGGTAAGTGTTGTAAAGTTGTTATTAATAGTGGTAGTTCAAATAATCTTGTTTCAAAAGAGATGGTGAATAAGTTGAAATTGGAGAGATTGAAACACCCTAAGCCTTACCAGATAGCATGGATTCAGGATGAACATAAGTTGTTAGTAAGTGAAAAGTGTTTAGTAAATGAAAATTGGGAATTATCATGATGAAGTTTTGTGTGATATTATGCATATGGACATTTGTCATCTCTTGTTGGGAAGACCTTGGCAATTTGATAGACAGGCAATACATGGTGGGAGGAAGAATACATACACTATTGTGGCCAATGGGATGAAGCAAACCTTGTTACCTTTCGAGGAACCTTTGAAGAATGAAGTCTGTACAAATACTAGAATATGTCTAGTAGATGGAAGGAAGTTCATGGATGGACTGAGACATGAGAATATGTATTTTGCCTTAATTCTTAAGAAGACTGAGAGATCGGAATTAGAAGGAGAACACCCAACAAAGATAAGAGATTTGTTGATAGAGTATGGGGACATCATTTTAGATAATGTACCTGATGGATTGCCACCTATTAGAAGTATTAGTCATTGCATGGACTTAGTTCCCGGAGCTAGTTTGCCTAACAAAGTTGCACACTAGTTAACACCAACAAAGAATGAAGAAATGAATAGACAAGTGCAGGAGCTATTGGAGAAAGGTTTGACCAGAGAAAGTTTGAGCCCTTGTGCAATACCAACAATATTAGCACCTAGGAAGAATGGAGAATGGAGGATGTGTACCGATTCAAGAGCAATAAATAAGATCACAGTGAAATACCGGTTTCCCTTGCCTGAGATGGATGAGATAATGGACTGTTTGAGTATAGAAAAGTACTTTACAAAGATATATTTGAAGAGTGGATATCATTAGATTGGGATCAGAGAAGGTGATGAATGGAAGGCAACATTTAAGACAAATGAATAATCATATGAATGGTTGGTGATGCCTTCTGGATTGACTAATGCACCAAGTACTTTCATGAGGCTGATGAATGAGGTTTTGAAGAAATTCTTGGGTAAGTTTGTTATTGTGTATTTGGATGACATTCTGATTTTTAAGTAAGACAAAAGAGGAGCATTTGTTGCAGTTAATACAAGTTTTTCAGAGGTTGAGAGAAGAAAAGTTACTAATCAATTTCAAGAAGTGCACTTTCATGAAGGATGATTTAGTCTATTTAGGATTTGTGATATCTGAGGATGGTTTGAAGATGGACCCTGAGAAAATGAAAGCCATTGTTGAGTGGCCTACACCCAAAAGCATTGGAGAGGTAAGATCATTTCATGGATTGGCTAGTTTTTATCGAAAATTTATCAAAAATTTAAGTTCAGTTTGTAACCCTATGACTAAGACCATGAGGGGAGATCGAAAGGAATTCAAGTGGACCACTGGAGCAAACAAAAGTTTTGAGTAGTTAAAACAGAAAGTGATCGAGCATCCTGTGTTGGCTTTACTAGATTTCAATAAGGTATTTCAAGTGGATTGTGATGCAAGTGGAACAATGATAGGAGCCGTTTTGAGTCAAGAAGGGTGAGCAATAGCATATTTCAGTGAGAAATTGAATGATGTCCGAAAAAGATATTCAGTATATGATCAAGAATTTTATGCCATAATTCAAGCCTTGAAGAAATGGAGACATTACTTGTTGTTTAAGGAGTTTGTGTTGTATATAGATCATCAAGCTTTGCAATATTTGAACAGTCAGAGTAAGTTGAATCAGAGACATATGAGATGGGTAGAGTTCTTGCAGAATTACACCTTTGTGTTGAAACATAGAAGTGGGAAATCTAACAAAGTTGCTAATGCATTGAGTAGGAGGAGGAATTTGTTGATAGAAATGAGAGTGACAGTACTAGGTTTTGAAGATCTGAAGACCTTATATGACAAAGACCCAAATTTTGCAGAACCTTGGAAAGCATGTAGAGAATCGGTTATGGTTGATATGAAAAAATGGCTGGATTACTTCATTCAGGATGGGATGTTATTCAAGGGAGTTCAAGTATGCATACCTAAAAGTTCCACGAGAGAGAACCTGATAAAAGAGAAGCATAATGGAGGTTTAGCTGGACATTTTGGCATTGATAAAACAATTGTATTGGTGAGTGAGCAGTACTTTTGGCCCCAGATTCATAAGGATGTTAGGAGATATGTGCAAAGTTGTAGAGTTTGTCAAGTTGCAAAAGGTAGTAGTCAGAATGTGGGATTGTATAAACCTTTGACAGTATCGGTAAGATCTTGGGAGGATATAAGTATGGATTTTGTACTTGGCTTACCTAAGACACCAAGAGAGAATGATTCTATATTTGTGGTAGTGGATATATTTTCAAAGATGACTCATTTCATACCTTATAAGAAGACATCAGATGCATTGCATGTAGCATATCTATTTTTCAAGGAAGTGGTAAGATTGCATGGATTACCTAAGAGCATAGTTTCAGACAGAGACACTAAGTTTGTTGGCTATTTTTGGAGAACACTTTGGAAGAAGATAAAGATAGATTTGAAGTTCAGTTCTACTTTTCATCCACAAATTGATGGACAGACAAAAGTAGTTAATCGGAGTTGGGGAAACTTGTTGAGATGTTTAGTGGGAGATAAAACTGGAAGTTGGGATTTGATCCTTGCACAAGCAGAGTTTTCCTATAACAATTTAGTGAATAGAAGTATTGGAAAAACACCTTTTGAGATTACCGGAGTGCATCCTAAAGGAATAGTAAAATTGAGAGACAGTAGCCGTGAAGGCCAGAAGAGTTCAAAAGTAGAAGAATTTGCAGATCACATGGCAGCATTGCATATTTAGGTTAGACAATATTTGAAAGACATGAATAGCAAATACAAGGAGAGGGCAGATGAGAAAAAGAGACATAAGGAATTTGAACTTGGCAATGAAGTGATGGTCTATTTGAGAAAAGAGAGATTCCCGGTTGGAATTTATAATAAGTTGTAGATGAAGAAGTTTGGACCCTGTAAGATCTTGAGAAAGTTTAGTTCTGGAAATGCATATGAAGTGGAGCTACCAGATAGTCTAAGTATTTCACCTATATTCAACATTACAAATCTTCATGAGTACCATGAACCAAAATTCAGTGAGGACAGTATTGTAGACTTTGAGAAATAATTGCCCCAGAAGGAACTAGATCAGATTGAAGAGATTTTGGATAATAGGATTGGGCGTAGTACTCGAAGCAGTTAGTACAAAGAATATCTTGTGAAGTGGAAGAACAGACTAGTAAAAGATTTATCTTAGATTTCTTAGGCAGAGGTAGACCGCCTTGGTTTCCCTCTGACCCCAACAAAGTGAGAGGCTCACTTTTCATTAACCTCGGATGTCTGATGTAGGAGCATCCCCGGTTCACAACAATCTTGCATCAACCAAAAACATTTCCTTTTTTGTTTTGTTTTCTGTTTGCAGTTTCAGTTTTCCTTTCTATGTGTCCTAGTTTTGGCCATCGATTCTTGTGGAGTTGGATTCTACTTGAAGACTTGATCATCCTGCTTGCTTTCAAACCGCATCACATTTGGAGCACTCTCCGACAAGATATCACTCCCAGTTTCCTTGACAGTTTCTTGTTACCAATTGTTCCATTGTTACCGATTGCCTGAGACCTATTCTGATGATCCATCGGAACCCATTTCGAAGCTTGCAGAGCTTTGGGCATTGATCTTGATGTTGCTTGGCATGTGGCCGACCCTCTGCATTTCATCCTTTGGATTTTTTGGAGGAATCTCTTGGCGGAGGCCGACCTTATTCATTTTGCATGTTGGGTCTTGTTCTTTGAGTTTTGATCCTTTTTGGGCCGATGGAATCTTTTGGATCGATATATATATATATATATATATATATATATATTTGTAATCATGTTTTAGAATGTATTCAATTCAAAAATCAAGAAATATTAGATAGATAGATTGTGGCTAGAAGATATCTCTTTCGCTTCAAGGTTCCAATGTGACCTATTCTACCAGGCATGTGTGCTAGTATGTTGTAACCCAGTTGTTACTAGTTGGATGTAATTAACTTTCATGCAATAAAAACTATCTGTTATGCATTGCCTCCATCATATCTGTGTGTTTTCGTCGTGTTTACTCTTGCTGACCGGTTTGGACTTATCTCCTCGAGGTCCCTCCTCACCAGTGACTAATTCACTTAGGTACACCCACCCTGGTCTCACATAGCCAAAAGTGCAAGATATTTTAGTCTTGTGACTAAATTTCGTTCGTTGGCCAAATCCAATCTTGAGCTTGTGGGTAAGAAGTTGGCTAAATCTTTAGTGCTTGGGAATCTATTGATTTGGGAACCAACAAGTCACATCTAAGCACTTAGTACCAACCTTAATGGGAAGAGTAATAGAACCGATAGTAGGGCAAGAGAAACCATAATGCACCTTGACCATTACATCAAATTTATCATATGTTACTGGATGCAATTGTAAAGTATAGAGATATTCTTCAGTAATCACATTCACCATACACACTAGATCAATGAGAACTCCTTGTGAGAGTTTTTCTTTGATATTCATAGTAATATAGTGGGCCATCAGGTGCAACAATATTCTCACTGGAATCAAAGGTAATGCATGTCTTTAGGAAGAGTGGGTTTGTCAACAAGATTCATAACATTGTTGGACTCAATACCAAGGTCATCGGGAGAATATGCAAGAGGCCTATATTCGACGGGATCATGTTAAGGTGGCAAAGGTTTGGAGGTATCAATTGGCTTGATGGGAGGAAGTTTCAACAAATTATTATATATCAATTTCGACATTATGCTATGCAAAGACTCAGAAAGAGGATTAAATTCTTTTCTAAAGTATTTGGATAAAGGGGCCACACCTAATGTCATGGTTGCCACTTGAGTATTGATGTATCCCTTGTTTGATTTAAACTTCACAAAACATTGTTGAGTAGTTTCATTCTTATCAACTAGAGTCATTGAAGGAGATGATTCAAATTGACTCACTTGAAGTTGATAATTATGAAGCATGGTGCACAATTGTGTAAAGGAAGTAAACTCAGAAAAGAGAAGTTGATCCCTAATGTATTTTTATAAATTAGCAATAAAAATTATTTGAACATCATAATTGGGCATAAGATAAGAAATTTGGGAATGCAAATGTTTATATCTACCAATAAAATTAGTCACTTTTTCTTTAACTCCTTGCTTCCAATGAACCAAATTAGTCAAAGTAATCTTAAGACCAATATTATTGTAAAATTATTGAATAAAAGCATTAGATAATTGTTGAAATGATGCAATAGAATAAGGAGGCAAATAACAATACCATTGCAAGGCTTTATCCCTAAAGGTTTGAGTAAACAATTCAGCCATGAGTCTTTGATCATGAGCAAAGTTACTACACAAAGTTTGAAATGTTTTCACATGAGTCAAGGGTTCACTTTTTCTATTGTAAAGCTCCAATTGAGGGACTTCCATATGTTTAGGACATACAACATAGACAATATCATTAGATAATGAGCTCACTACATCAAATGTGGGCACATTAAACTTGGATTGGGTAATGGAAGCCAATTATTATTATAGGGATGAAACAAGCTAAGTTGTTGATGGTTTCTTCGATGGATGGATTTAAATTGGACATATTGGATTGTGATGGAGGAGTAACATTATTGTATGTGGGTGGAGGTTGAGAATAAGGAGGTGGAACACTATGATATGTGGGTATGGGAGATGATTGGGACACAAATGGAAGACTCGCAGGAGGAGGTATATAAGAATTTGGATTAACAAGGTTTCCCCCTTGACTGACATGTGTACCTGATTAACATTTTGTGTGGAAACTAGTCATGATTGAAGATATAAATGTAGGCACACTAGGCAAGGATGTAGGCATAGAAATATAATGATTGGCTTGACTAGTAGGTTGAGTGTGACTAAGGACTTTGGAACAAACTTTGATAGGCATGATATTAGTGTCAACAATGTGAGAAAGGCCACACAACAAATCAACACCAATTTTGTCACTTTGCACCATTCTTTTTAATCCTTCAATTAATGGGATTGCCTCACTTTCTGGGTATTGTTGACTCATCCATTATTGAAGATTTTTAAATTCTTTGTCAATCTTCTCCAATTGGTTAATGGTAACCCTAGTTAGTGATTCACCCTCATCATGAGAATTATGAAAATAATGAGGACAAATGATATTATTTGTTGGGTTGGAGGAACTACCAACATTCTCATGAATTTTTTTTATCTAAATTAGGCTCCATATACTTAGTAATTAAACCTTGGGAAGCCTTAATTCTACAACTTCTTCTCATGGGAATATTATATTTAGGGCTAATGGTAACAAAACTCATGCATAAAGGAGAGAAATTTGAATGCACAAATTGAAGATTGTGATTAAACAATGCCAAATTTTATAAAAGTGATTGATTAACCAATTAATTAAGCAATTTGATTTGTTAATTTGAAAGATAAATGCCTCTAAATCATAGCATAACATACCATAAATATCAGATCTGAAAATAGATGTGGAAAATTATGCAGCCCACAAGTGAATTTTAGAATTATAAATTAAGGTTTTCGTGAAATCAACCTCTATATATATGTATTTCAATTGAAAATGAGATCTATGCATGCAAATTTGTACTTTAAAATGCATAAACAATCAAAATCTGAAGCCAAATTAAATAACCCACAAGTTCAATTTTAGAATTATAAATTAGGGTTTGTGTGAGTTTAACCTCTAAATTTATGTAATCAATTAGAAATAAAACTTGTAAGTGTAAATTTGAATTTGAAAATGCATAAATAATCATATATGAGAACATAAATCAGAATTTAAGGTGTAAGATGTCGGGTTCACCAAAATGTAATGAGTGAAAATTATGGCTTCACCATAAAATGTAATAAAATAACTATTTTTGCTTAATTTACCACTACATCAGGGGAGAAGGAATTTGATAGACCAAGATTCTAATCTGATTCCAAGCCTCCTAAATGGGTCTCTTTCTTCCCTAGATTGAATTGTATTTTTGAATTGCAAATGATTAGGGAAAAATAGCTAATTATTGAAGAGCTTGTGTATAAACAATGAGCTACAATCGTCATATAGAGCCACCAACTTGTATTTGGTCAGAAGATGAGGATTCAGATATGCTCCCTGAAATTCAGGACCGTGGTGGTGATCACCCTGGTCCTCATAATTTTCTACCATCAAAAGGGGAACCTGTTCATCTTCATGAATCCTATCGATCCTCCCAAACGTAGCTCTGTACCTATTCCTGTACATAGTGAAAAGGAGAAAATTGTTGGGAATAGTGATTTGCCTTAAGTCAAACCCTAGTTTTGAAATTAACCATGAAATATGTAAATGAAGTACTACAATAAAATACTTTCTTTTGAGGGAAAGACTAAAAACGAATGAAAACCTAACAATATACCTTTAATGAAGTTTTATTTGTCTTCACAAGGAATTAGGGTTTCATTTAGATCATCTTCATAAAATATAGAACATGAATGTCATCTCCAATGGTTAAATCTTGACTTCACTTCCGCTCTAATGCTCGATAGAAGACTAATTGCTTGCTCACTTGAATTTGCTAGAGTGTAATTGAGATCTTGAATTTTCAGATTACGAGAGTTAGGTTTAAAATGAGAGGGGTAGACCTCCTTTTATACTTTAAAGTCGAAAAACAAATTGAATTTCCCACATGAGACGACATGGGATCTAGGTCCCCACCAAAATTAGGTGATTATTGCGAGGCCCCAAGATGGTCCCTTTTTGCAAGATCAAGGGGAGTAAAAAAAGATAGTGAGAAGTTGTGTTTGATAGTTGGTGTGAGTAGAATCAGTGCTTCAATCAGGCCTTAGAGGACAAACGCTAAAGTGAGACATAAGTGAGGACAAAATTGTAGGCGAGTACAATTTAGTATATTATAATGAATGTGCAAGACATTAAAGTATATTAATATATGATGTTATTGGTGTAAATATGAATGTGTGTAATTTATTTTAAATTAGTTTATACATATTGCATATATAATTCCTCCCTTTTTATTGCATCATGCCAAGGTTAACTACATATGATAGAATATTAAACCTTACACTTGGATCAATTTTTTTTTGTTAACATTGATTCTGTTGCGGGGTTTTTGTTGTTGTTGCATAAGCAGAGATATAACACCAAAGGAAGAAATAAGTGCTCAAGATTTGAAAAGTGTAAGATCTAACTTATTAAAAAAAAAAAATGTTTCAATGGGAAAGCTTGAAAAGAAAAGAGTGAAGAAGGAAAATGAGAATTTAATGTATGGAAAAATATTTTTGGAGGAGAAATTGATGATAATTAAAAAAAAAAATTTAGAAGTGATAGAAAAGATAAACGAGTTAAAAAAGGAGAAACATGAATTATTATGTGAAAATAAAAATCTTGAACAAGAATTGAAGGAAGTTAAAATACACAATAAAAAGCTACAAGAAAAGTTGAATTTTTATAATGAGGTTAAAATGACAATAGAAGATGTGAAAAAGGAAATAAATTTAGAGAAGGATGAAATATTTAAATTGAAAAAAGAAAATAATCAATTGCTTACAACATGTCAAACGGAAAATCAATGCCTAAGGTCTAATATTACACTATGTAATGCCTCATGTGATACAAATGATTTGTGTTATTCATTTGATAAATTGTATAACAAGTGTGATATAGCTAAAGCTTCTTGTGATAAAAGTTTGAAGTTGAAGATAATGATGATTTAGAATCCACAAGTCATATAAGTTGTGATGATAATGCCACAATATGTTCTCCAAAGAATGTTGGCCTTAAGACAATTATAGGAATAGGATATATGAGAAATTTCTAAGCACATTGTACCAATTGCGAGGCTAATAATGAAAGTCTTGAAAAGGGAAAAGAAGATGATGTTACAAGTACAACAAGTGCTAACAAATCCATTCAAGAAATGAAATGTTCGCATTGCCTTAAAAAGGGACATAGAAAGGAAAGGTGTCGGGTTCTTCATCCTTATAGCATTTGTGGACTAAAGAATCATTCTAGAACCATGTATTGAAATAGAGAGTTGAAGATAGAATCTATGCGAGATTGTAGGAAAATGATTTATGGATCCAATTGGCAAAAGATAACATATATCTTTAAGATGTTTTACAAGTATAAATATTCATATGTACAAAATGATAGCAATTAAAAAAAAGTTATATGTTTGAGTAGAAATAGAGTGTGCCAAGATGGGTGTTGCCAAGCGCATCAGGGAGATTTTGCTAAAATGAAGTAGAGAATAATGACAAAGATTACAACAAAAACATGTCAAAAAAACAAAGAGGGTTGTTAATAAGGAAGAACCATGGAGAAAAGGGCATTCATTAAGGATACAAGTGACTTTATCGAGTTGTCTTTATGACAAGACAATATTTTAGTCCTAGGGAGAATGTTGGCAGGAAATAAGGTTATGAGGCACCAAAGATGTCATTTGGGTCATTTCTACACCCATATGTACCCATTATATACCCTTTAAATAGCCTAAAACACCTCTTTAAATGTGGCTAATTAAGCTATAAAAAAAACTAAATAATTATAAAAATAAAGGCAAATTCATGGGAATATCTTAATTAAGAGTTATTATGAAAGGATGTGATGGAAAAACATGAAGAGACACACATAGGCTATATAAAGAGGTAAATGTGGGAGACAAGAGCATGGAATAAAGAGGAAAAGTGTGGAAACATAGATGGAATAATATAGATTAAATATATGTGGGAATAAAGAAGTGTGATATATATGTAATATATATATGGATAAAGCATGATGAATATATTATAATACATGTGCAAGACATTAAAGTATATTAATTGTTATTGGTGTAAATATGAATGTGTAATTTATTATAAATTGGTTAATAAATATTACATATATAAGTTTTCCCTTTTTATTGCATCACATCAAGGTTTACTACATATGATAGAATATTAAACCTTACACTTGGGTCAAGGTTTTTCTATCAACAATACTTGACGACAAAACATATTTAAATTAAATATCATTTCTTTGAGAGAGAAGGTTGTTGACAAGGAAGTGAAGATGGAGTATGTTGAAACAAAGGAGCAAATTGTTGACATGTTTACAAAACCTCTTCCAAAGGAAACATTTGGATATCTTAGATAAAATCTAGGAGTGGTAGCTCCCTCCTCTTAATTCAAGATGAAGTATAAGTTCAAGTGGAGTGTTGACTCCCTACCGTAGGAAGATTGGTGGTTTTGCAGTAAAGTGAAGAATATAAACAAGTTCTTAATTTGTATTAGTCTGAAGGAGAGATGGCTCAACGCAAAGTAGCATGTGACCCTTTGCCATTGATGTCAAACAGGGAGAAAGAGAGCCAAAATTACTTGGAAATTGTATTGGAGAAATAGAGCAAAAGTGTTTTAGAGAAACATATATCCCAAATAGGGGGAGCCTTTGATTGAGTTTGGAATGTTTTTCATAGGGGGAGCATTTTGTGGCTTGTCATCAATGGGAAACCTGGGGATATTGTTGAACATTATGTTGCCAATATTATCGTTGTATTCCCAATGCCTAATTCAACAACAATGATTTCTTCAACACTGGATTAAATATAAGTGGGAATAAGGAAGTATGGTATACATATAATATATATGGATGAAGCATGGTGAATATATTATAATGCATGTGCAAGACATTAAAGTATATTAATATACAGTGTTATTGGTGTAAATATGAATGTGCGTAATTTATTATAAATTGGTTTATACATATTGCATATAAGTCATCACTTTTTATTGCATCACGCCAAGGTTTACTACATATGATAAAATATTAAGTCTTACACTTGGGTCAAGGTTTTTTGTCAACATTGGTTCTATTGCAGGGCCTTTGTTGTTGTTGCATAAGGAGGGATATTATAACAAAGGAAGAAATAAGTGCTAAAGATGTGAGAAGTGAAAGATCTAATTTTTTTTTAAACGGGAAAGCTTGAAAAAATGAGTAAAGAAGGAAAATGAGAATTTAATGTGTGGAAAAATATTTTGGAGGAGAAATTGATGAGAATTAAAATAGAATTGATAGAAAAGATAATTGAGTTAAAAAAGGAGAAACGTGAATTATTATGTGAAAATAAAAATCTCGAACAAGAATTGAAGTTAAATACACAATAAAAAGCTACAAGAAAAAGTTGAATTTTTAAAATGAGGAGGTTAAAATGATAATAGAAGATGTGAAAAAGCAAAAAAAATTAGAGAAGCATGAAATATTATAATTGAAAGAAGAAAATAATCAATCGCTTACAACATGTCAAAAGGAAAATCAACACCTAAGGTCTAAGCTTACATTATGTAATGCCTTATGTGATACAAATGATTTGTGTTATTCATTTGATAAATTATCTAACAAGTGTGATATAGCTAAAGCTTCTTTTGATAAAAGTTTGAAGTTGAAGTAAATTATGATTTAGAATCCAGGAGTCATGATAGTTGTGATGATAATGACACAACATGTTCTCCAAAGAATGTTTGCCTTAATACAATTAGAAGAATAGGATCTATGAGAAATTTATAAGAACATTGTACCAATTGTGAGGCTAATAATGAAAGTCTTGGAAAGGGAAAAGAAGACAATGTTACAAGTACAAGAAGCACTAACAAATCCATTCAAGAAATGAAATGTTCTCATTGCCTTAGAAAATGACATAGAAAGGAAAGGTGTTGTGATCTTCATCCTTATAGCATTTGTGGGCTAAAGAGTCATTCTAAAAGTGTGTATTAAAATAGAGAGTTAAAGATACAATCTATGCAAGATTGTATGGAAATGATTTATGGATCCAATTGGCAAAAGATAATATATATATTTATGATGTTTTACAAGCATAAATATTCATATGTACAAAATGATAGCAATTAAGAAAAAGTTATATGTTTGAGTATAAATAGAGTGTGCCAAGTTGCCAAGCGTGTTAGGGAGACGTTTCTGGAATGTAGTAACAAATAATGACAAAGACTACAAAAAAAACATGTCATAAAAACAAAGAGCGTTTCTACTAAGGAAGAACTATGGACAAAAAGGCATCCATGAAGGATACAAGTGAATTTACCAAGTTGTCTTGATGACAAGAATATTTTAGTCCTAAGGAGAATGTTGGCAGTAAATAGGATTATGAGGGACCAAAGATGTCATTTGGGTCATTTCTACACCCATATACCCATTATATACCCTTTAAATAGCCTTAAAACACCTCTTACATACCTAATTAAGTTGCAAAAGATTAAATAATTATATAAATAAAGGCAAATTCATGGGAATGAATTAATTAAAAGTTATTATGAAAGGATGTGATGGAAACACGTTATGAAGAGGCATACAAAGGCTATATAAAGAGGTAAATGTGGGAGACGAGTGTGGAAACATATATGGAACAATATGGATTAAATATATGTGAGAATACAAAAGTGTGATCTATATATAATATATAAATATGGATAAAGCATGATGAATATATTATAATACATGTGAAAGACATTAAAGTATATTAATCTATGATATTATTGGTGTAAATATGAATGTGTGTAATTTATTATAAATTAGTTTATAATACATATTGCATATATAAGTTTTTCCTTTTTATTGCATCACACCAAGGTTTACGACATATAGGGGAGGAGATTCGCCCCCTCCGAGATGATAAATCTTAGAAGGAAAATCAGTCTATCGCTACCTCTTCAAACATGCGCTAAGATGAGCCAGGGGGTAACAAATAACTACACTAACTATGCTATAAAATATAAATAACATAATTATGATGCGAAATCAGTGAATACACAAAAACTAAATTTATAGAATGATGGAATACTAAAAATAGGTTATACCTTCCAACCAAGGAGCTCTCGGGTTTAGGACGCCAGCGTGGGGCGCGAACACTAGGGCGGCGCGCTATAGTCCGTATGGCCCACAAATAGGGAAAAGTCCCAGAAAGAATCCTATAAGTGCTTTCCTGTGCACAAAACCTGTTCGTCACCTACACACACTGAGACGGGGAAAATTGTTGGGGCTGTATAGGGGACTGCATCAGTCAGACCCCTGTTTAGGTATTTCCATCGCCACAAACAACCAGATAGATAGATTGGAAAGATAAATTGGAAACTTGGAAATATGCAAATAGAAACTATGCTACGTTTAATGGAAGCAAACCCCTATTGCATGTATTAAATATTTGAAATATTAGAAATAATGAATGCACCTAGATGATAGATATAATCAATAATGCAAAGGACACATTGTATGTAATAAAAATGGATGAAAGAGAAGACAAGGTGTAAAGCCAAACCCCTCTTTGTTGAAGATACGAGTGTGACGAAGCTCACGATAGTGTTTTTTGGTAAGAGCCACCACAAGATGGTTGTAGCTTGATGTTGGTAGAGAGTGTATCCAAGAGCATGAAAAAAGAAATAGAGAAATGAGAGTGTGAGAGTGCAACCAAAGTCTAAGAGCCAAGAACCCAAATTGGGAAGCCTTCAAAATGAGCTAGGAAGGGTTCTTGAACCCGGAAGAGGCACAAAGAGCAATTACGGTGAAACACGAGCTAAGAGACACCCATCAGCCAGCGTCTAGCTCTATGCTAGATTCGAGATTTCACCAACTTTTAGGGACGTTATCACAGTGCGCAGACGTCCCCGAGTCATGCTTCCGTCCATCCAAAAGTAGGGCCAAAGGGGATTTCAAGGCATTTTGAGGCACTATGTCTTTCGAGCCCATGATGCCAAAATAATATGATTTTGATCGTGGAATCGTCATAAATGCACTAGGCGTCATGCATAAGTGTCATAAATGCACTAGACGTATTTTAGGATACTACATTTTGCCCCCACTTTAGTGGACTGATCAATTGTAGGGATCAGTAGCACTAAAGTAGTTTGGAAAGATATGTTCATTAAGCTCATGCAGTGTAATAAATGCAATAGATACTTAGCCAAAAAGGATATTGTAGAAACTACAGAGGTTGAGTTGGCGATCATGAGAAATTCCCCCAAGTATCCACGAGGAAATCAAATATTTGGTATGACGAATTCCATACTACAAGATTAGAAAAGTTGTCAACATGGAAAATGGAGGAAGCTACTTCGATGAGAGGAATGCTTAAGGAGCGTTAGTACAAATAGAAGAGAAAAATCAGATGAAGGCAAGTATATGCCCCCTCATGTTTTGCCCCCAGTAAGGCGGGGAAAATAGGAATAAAAATGAGCCAAAATTGCTTGAAAATGGGCAAAAGCCATTTCGGGCAAAAAATAGGCTATATACTCAAAAATGGGCCCCAAGAAGGGTCATTGTTACTATTCATTGCAGGTGTTCTAGCTAAGATTTGCATAGAATTTGAGCAAAAATGCCATGCAGATAAGAGCTTAGGGCTAGCAGGATCGAGGAGTTGTAGACCGCGATCAAGTAGGGCAGTGATCCCGACTAGATACGACTCGAAACATGCCTTGTTTTGTATTTTGAGTGCTTTTTTGGAGCATTTTAGTCAGACGGATGCGTAGGCGTCCCTAGGACGCGCTTTTGTCCGGTCTGTGTGCCTACATCTTAGACGGGCGCGTTAGTCTGGATGACACACTGGTGTCCAAAAGACATGATGTCGTCTTTTGGGTGCGCAGTCATATGTTGGAAAAGTGGAATTAGAACTAATGCAAAATTCTTTTACGTGCAGACATTGCCTGAGATGCGGGAGCATACATCGAGGCACTAGTTGCAGATGCTGTGGAATCAAGCAGATGAGATATCAACTGCCGATAGGCGACTCTTCCATAGAGTGGGCTTATGGTGGACATATATGTTGCCCAAGTTTCAATTCTATGCCCCCATGCTACGAGCATTGATAGAGAGGTGGGATGCAAACACCATGTCCTTCCACCCGCCCACAAGAGAGATGATGGTGACATTGATTGACGTCTACCACATCTTACGACTTCCTATCTGGGAGGAGCGAGTGTCTCCGATGATCCTTTTTGCAACGGAGCTGGGAAGACAACATGAGTGGGCTTTGGGATGGAGGGTAGACACCACAGAACACGTATACCTACGAGCGTTGGGCCAGGGACGAGTGTCGATTCCCTTGGTACGACACATCATGATCGCGACCGTCGCACGATAGGTGTTGAAAGACGGGTGTGGTTCAAAGCTAGCTGCAGATTTTCTCCCTTTGATCCAAGAGATGGAGGAGAGGCAGATAGTGTATGCATGGGGTCGCAGTATGTTGGCCCATTTATACTATGAGCTATCCCGATACGTGCACCACAAGTACCACAACCTCATAACGTGCACTCTCCTACAAGTCCGGGCCTTCGAGCATATCACTTGCATGAGGCCAGTTGGATTCCCAATGCCGATGCCCTTATACATGCGACGAGCACATGGTTATCCACTACGATGCGAAGGATGGCTGATGGGAGACCTCACGTACTGGAGGGTCACCTTCGCCCGGCTTAGGATTGGAGACGTGAACTGGCAGTCATATCGAGACATGGGGGTCTAGGCCACAGACCGCACACAGTTCTCACAGATGTAGAGAGATCATTTCCTACTTGGTCATTAGGACCATGTGGTGATGTTGTACTATTGGTGGTGATGCATGCGATAGTTTGGGAAGGTGTAGACTATTATACCTACTGCTCTGACCTATTCACAATCAGCTAGGAGTGCACTGCGACCGCAAGATCTGCCAGAGATGTCGAATCTCTAAGGGGAGACAAGGATGACCAGGCCTCCATGAGTGATGAGGGTGGGAGGCGACAACAGAGATAGCAGATGAGGAGTCTGATTCTAGGCTGAGCTGTACCAATGGCTAGGGCTCTATCATCGTCACCAGTTGCACCACTAGGCAGGCCACAAGTGCGACTAACAACAGCAATGACCATGAAGGGATCCTCCATCAAGGTGCCTCTGCAAGATCCAGACTGGTAGAGGGGCAATCCTAGTACACACTTGTAGTTTTAGTTGATGTACTTTAGTCTTTTATTTATATATGCATAGATGTAGAGATTTTTGGACATGATGGATACTGATGTGAAATTTTTTGTGCTTGCAGAGAGTGTAGCCGAATGGTTGAGATTCATCCACCAGGAACTTGCAGAGGTCGTCTCTGATGTGCAGACCTGGGGTCTTATGCTGGACACCGACCGACCCCTCCAGTTAGTAGGGATACATGTGCAGCTATTTGAGCCTGTAGCATGGCTATAGACAACATATGAGGAGGGTCGAGTGGAGTTGGTATAGGGAGCAACACAACTAGCCACTATGACGAGGTAGCAGGATCAGGCCTTGTAGGAGGTCTGCACTATTCTAGGAGAGAGAGACTAGGCGAGGAAGTGAGCTAAGAGTTCCGAGAGGGCATGTCATGCTTTGTAGAGCCAGGTCAATGACCTCCAACAACGAGTGGATGCTGCACAACAGGGCGCCACAGGTCACTTAGACCATCCGGGAGTGTGCCAGCTGATGGGAGGCCTCGAGGCATCACACCAGCGAGAGATGGAGGCATGGGAGGAGCTGATGACACATCAGGAGACTATCATCGAGCTACGAGGAGAGTTGAGGGGCTTGCAGTCATGGAGTACCAGTGTCACGAGGTCGCAGTCGACCTCAATTAGACAACCTTCTTGCCGAGACTAGGATCCTCCAACACTAGTGACCTCAGGGACTCGCCCACTGGGGCAGTCATCACACAGTTGTGATTCACTCCATGTACAACATTATTTGGGTATATACACTGATGTATTCATGTATATCAGAGACACATATGACAACATCATGTGTTTTTGTAGTGATGCGATACATGTACATTGATATGATACATTGACACACACACACACACATATGAGATTCAACATTGTGGTTCTATCTTGTGTTTTCATTGATGGATGTTATTGTTATTTTATATGCTCATGTGATGGATGATTTAAAGTTAGATGCTTATCATGATTTAATTTACATATGTTCGAATGCATGATTAAATCTTATGATGATCTATATATATGACATATGTACATGCGCACACATAGAGAGATGTAACAATGCATATTTACTTCATAACATAAAGATGAATGTTGTGTCGATAAAGGATATGTGTTAGGATGTGACCCCCTCCCCCATAGATATCTAGGTATCACGCGTAAGACACATACTACACATCTTCTACTCATAGTATCTATGTAGGCGTGCGACATTGATCAACTCTTTAAGAGGAGTGCATCTATGGAGGATAAACCATAGGCACCAAAACCATAAACAGAGGTGACAATGTACTAACCTAACTAATTCAGGCTAAATTTCCCTCTTTGATCAGGCGAAGTATTAACATTTCTCTGATTCTCATAAAGAACCAGGTCACCTTTCTTAAAGGTTTGAGGTAGCACACTTTAGTTATATTGTTTGGATAGAGACTTTTGATAAGATTGAAGATGTTGAAGGGTATTTAAGCGATGCTCATCCAACAATTCAAGCTGATTTAAATGAAGAGTGTGATAGGAATCATCATCAATAACCCCTTTTAAGGAGACCCGCAAAGAGGGAATCTCCAATTCAAGAGGCATAATAGCATCGACACCATACACGAGGTTGTAGGTCATCATTATTTTAGTCGTACGAACACTCATGTGATAGGCCCATAACACGTAGATTAACTATAAATGACAATCTTTATCATGTTTAGTGACAATCTTGCGTAAGATTTATTTAATGGTTTTGTTAGATGCTTCCACTTGACCATTAGATTGCAGGTAGTAAGGTGTAGAAAAGCAGTGTTGAATGTGAAATTTTTCAAGAAACTTCTTAACCTCCTTGTTCTTAAAAGGCGTACTATTATCAGAAACAAGGGTAGCAGGCAAGCCAAAGCGAGAAATCATGTTATCCATGATGAAGCCATAAATCATATCAGCAATAGTCGATTTAAGCGGGACTGCCTCGACCCACTTCGTGAAGTAATCTATAGCGGTGATAATGAAGATGTGACCTTTAGATGAATGGGGATATATCTTGACAATGATGTCTAGTCCCTAATTCTGGAAAGGACATGGAGAGACCTGACTAAAGAGTTCCTGTGCAAGGGCTCAAATCAGGTTGCTATGTTGTTGACATTAGGGGCACTTTTTGACAAAAGCAAAACAATCTTATTCCATCTTTTGCCAATAGTACCCCATGTGGATCAGTTTGTGTACTAAAGACTTTCCTCCAAAATTCCCACCTCTAGAGCTTGAATGGGCTTCCTGAAGGGCAAGGGGGATCTCAACTTTTGTTAAACACCACAAAAGAAGACCGTTGTATGATCTCCTATAAAACACGTTAGATAGGAGAATGTGATGGTTGGCCAGCTTCCGAACCCACACACATGAACTTTCACTAGCGTCAATAGGAAAACTTCTGTTTTTTCAATAATTGAAAATGTGTGCAAACCATTCTCCCAAATCGACATGGGCACACATAAGATCATCGAATTGAGTTTGATCAGATATAGCTAGAGAGCGGAGGACTTGTACCACAAAGCAATATTCATCCTAACCAAAATTAGGGCCTATAAGGGAAGCAACACTTTCCATTGCATCCACATTACGATTTTCCCTCCGTAAGATGCTATTAATCGCGTAAGTAGCAAATTCCTTTAATATGGTCAATACTAAATCCTTATAATGAGACAACTTCAATTGCTTAACACGATAGGAACTTGTCACTTGGTTTACAATAAATTTAGAATCTCCATGGATGTGGATGTTCTTTACTCCCAGAGCAATCGCGACAAAAATTCCTTCAATTAGGGATTCATACTCGATGAGGTTATAGGTACAATGAAATTCTAAATGGAAATAGAGAGGAACTGGCTTTCCTTCAAGCGAGACAAAAACCACACCTGCACCTAAGCCAGTTTGACACCTCAAACTGTCAAAATACATGTCCCATACAGAGTCCTGGTCAATGATCAGAACATCCTCGTCAGGGAAGAGGTCTAAGGTGGGAAAAGACTTGTCTGAGGGGGCATCAACTAGCTGATCGGTAATGACCTGCCCTTTGATTGACTTCTGAGCTATGAAGTGCAGGTCAAAGTCAGAGAGCAACATCACCCACTTGGCCAACCTTCTCGGAGAGATCAGACTTTTCAACAAGGTGCTTGAGGATATCATTTTTAGCAAGGACTCGTGTTTCTACATGTAGGATGTTGTGTATCAGCTTTTGAGTCATGAAGAAAAGAGATAAGCTTTATTTTTCCACAGCAGAATATCGGGTTTTGTATCCTATTAAAGTGCGGCTAATGTAATAGATTGCTCTTTCCCGCCCTTCATCATCGTGTTGGGCCAATAATGTCGCTAAAGCATGAGATAAGGCTGAAATATATAGGAAGAAAAGGCTATCAGACATAGCTGACATGAGGATAGGAGGATTAACTAGGTAATCCATGATGAAATCAAATGTCTTTTGACATTCCTCATTCCAATTGAAACGTGTATCTTTCTTTAGCAATCACATAAAAGGGAGGGTACGATCAACGAATTGTGCCACAAACTGACGAATGACCTGGATCTTCCCCTGCAAGCTACGAAGTTGAGAGATATTCCTAGGTGGAGGCATGTTCACAATAGCATTGATCTTAGCTATATCTATTTCGATTCCTCGATGAGAGGAAATGAATCCTAGGAGCTTCCCGATGTCAACACCGAAGGCACACTTAAGAGGATTCAATTTCATTTTATAAAATTGGAGTCTTTCAAAGACTAAACAAATATTTTCAATATGCATTTCTCGCGCTAAGGATTTTACCAACATATCATTGACATAGTCTTCTAAGACCTTATGGATGAAATCATGGAATATCAAGGTCATGGCTCGTTGATAGGCCGCTCCTGCATTCTTCAACCCAAACAACACGGTGACATAGCAAAAGGTTCCCCAAGGGGTTGTGAAAGCAGTTTTATATTGATCTTATGGGTTAATACGGATCTGGTTATAACCTGAGAAGTCATCCATGAATGAGAGTAAAGTATACCCCACGGTTAAATCCATGATCATATCGATATTTGAGAGAGGAAAGTCATCCTTGAGGGAGGATTTGTTCACATCCCAAAAATTAATGCAAATACAGAAGCGACCATCGGGTTTGCTTATTGGGAAAGTGTTCAAGATCCAAGGTGAATAGTCAGTGGGGTGGATAAAATCAGCTTTTAGGAGGTTCTCTATCTCGGCCTTGACTAATAAATCCACCTTAGGATTCATCTTTCAAATATTTTGCTTCACCGACTTAGCATCAAGACTAAGTACAATGTTGTGTACCACATTGGACTCATCAATTCCAGGCATCTCCTTGTAAGAACAAGCAAAGATGTTAGGGAATTGATGTAGCAAGTTGGAATATTCTTTGAATTCTTCGGAGGATAAGCATTTTCCCACTTTTATTACCTTGTCGGGAGTCTTATCCCTCATGATGGCATTCGTAGTTTCTCCACTAAGGAGCATACTATGGTCTTTCAGATGAGGAATAAACATTTGTTCTCCATTGTGAGATAAAGGTGCCCCCCACAGAATGGATTCTCCAAAATACGCCAGAGCATTCAAGCAATACGGGAATTGACGCTTATGATGATTAGAGGGAAGCCCATCGTATGTACCCAAAAATTCCTTCAGGGATTCTTCTGAAAGAAAAATATCCAAGGGAATCTCATTAGGTGATACACCGATGTCGATGAGTTTCGGATGAAAAATCTTTAAAGGAGAGGATCGACAAAAATCATGTCAACAGTTAACCATGGTTTCACCTTTTGACCCGTATGATGATATCTTAGTCCAGTGTTGTGGTGACGAGGTTCGAGCTCCAAAGGAATCCAAATACCTTGTTCATTAGGTCCACATTTCCATCATACCCAAGCTAAGACACAAGTTTGTATCGAGGACCATAGATGTTTTGTAATTCTTTGAATGATGGTGGTTTTGTATAGAAAAGGTGATCAACATGATAAGCATCACCTGGATTTATAGATGCATAATCATCTTTCGTAGTCGAGGTGAATGTGACGAGGGGAAAATGGAATAAGAGGTTAACTGATCAAAAACACAATGAAATGAGCAAGAAAATACTAAAACATCAAAAGATCATTTATACCTTTGTTATTTTACCTCTCCCTTAGATTGAGCCTTCGGTGAAGTTGAATAGCGCCTCTCTTCAACTTTATTGGATGGGCTCCTTCTTGATGGATGTGGAATGCTCAACAACGTAAGTGGATATGATAGGATTTGATTTGGATTAAATGGAAATGGATAGATGGATTTGATGATGGAAGATTATGAGGACATGGTAGAGGGATGATTAGAAGAGGATGAGAGGAGAAAAGAGCAGCATAAGAATGCCATAGAAGATACTGATTGATTTGTAAGGAGAAGAGGCTCCAATTTATAGATTGGAGGAGGCCAATGGAGGGCCAAGATTGATTTCCTTATGGAGGGTTGAGATTGATTTGAGATAGAAGGCATGGATCAAGGGTGCCTTGGGAAAATAAACAGGAATATAAAATTCCTTGGGAAAAGGGAGGAGAAATTTGAATTTCAAACATGAGGAATTAAAAATTCCAAAATAAGGATGCATTGAGGGATTCAAAGAAATTTGAATTTCTTTGAGAGACTCAATGTTGATGTGACATGAGTGGGAATTAAAAATTGACGGATAATGATAAGCATGATGAGAGATTCTAGAAGGATTAATTAGGTTAAGTGGGATTAGGAAAAGTGGTTTGTAGGAATCACATGACTAGGTTAATTAATTAGAATTAATTAACTGAGTGGGTTTAGAGGAAATAATTATTGGAGGGGACTTTAGAAGAATAGGGGAATAATTAATTAATTTGATAAATTAATTATTGGACAATAGTGATAGGATTAATTAAATTAGATTTAATTAACACTGAGAAGAATGAGGATAACATAATTAAATATTAATTATGTTGACAAGCTTAAATTAATTAAATATTGATTTAATTAATTTTAGGTGTCTACAAAATGAAATCTTAGGAAAGCTTAGATGGACGGGGTCTACTTTGTACTCACCAACATGAGAGTAAAAAAAATCCAAAGAACCCCAGTCGTCACCTAAACATGCATTCACTTTTGATAGAGAAGGTGATTTAGTTGGGGAAGGTTTTTCAAGTGTAGACTCCATCGTTTTCACCTTAGGAGTATCCACCTTTGGGGATTTTTCTTTCAAAGAATTATGCATCTTAGGTGATTTCTCCTTTTTAACAACTTCTTTAGTGACTTCTTCCTTCTTGCGCTCTTCCTTTTTAGGAGATGAGACATAAGCAAAAGTTACGATCGAAGAAGACAAGGTGGGTACATAATTTTGAAACAAAGGGTAACAGAAGCCTGATCGATTGCGACTATCTGACGTAACTGCATAGCCTCAGGATTAGCTTTAACTGTGACAACCTGATTATTAGCCACGAACTTCACGGATCCATGAAGTGTAGATGAAACAACTCCCAAAGCATGTAGCCATGGTCTGCCTAAAAGAAGATAGTATGATAAAGGGCCCGACATAACATGCACAAGGATTGGAATAGTGGCTAGTCCAACCTTCAAGGATAGTATAACAGTCCCTATAGCGGTCTTACCAGTATTATCGAAACCTTAGATGAACAAGGAGGAGGCTACCAAAGAATTTGGGTCCACCTTGATCTTTGGTAACAAGTCTAAACCACAAACATTCAGTGCCAAACCTGTATCAATAAGCATTTGTCTAATACCAATGCCATTCACGTGAACAATGATCATTAACATATCTACTAAATTCCTCACTTCAGGAGGTGGGAGTTCATGTGGATAAAAGGTAATATTCAGCGAATCCGCATGAATACGATCCATCAATGCATTCACATGAGCCAGTCTCACAGAGGAAGGTAGCAAAATCTTTTGCAAATATTCCTGTAGCATACCTTGATATATTGGGGCGGTTTGAAGAAAATCCCAAAGTGAGATCTTAGCTGGAGTAACCTTAATTTGCTCGATAAGATCATAATCACGTGGTCGCTTGTCCACGGACAAAGGTGCCTTAGGAAGGACAAGTTGAGAAGGAGGTAGAGAAGTTTGAGGTGGTTCAGGAAATTGTTTGTTATTCCAAGTGTTATATGTGTGAGCAATAATATTATAGGATGGTTGATTACATTGCATAAATCTAGTGTATAAATTAGAAGCTTCTCCTTTGAAATATTTTCCATTAATGGTGTTAACTCTCTTAGGAGAAGGACTTGCTGTTGTCACATCGATGTAAGGTCTCTTAGGCATTTGTGGGGCCGTGGAGACAACAATGACATTCACCGACCCTTCATTTTCACATGAGGATGTCGTGGAGGATGACTCACCCTTTACGGCTCTTTTAGGAGAAGGTGCTTCAAGGAAGTCCTCCAAGACTTCATCCAACATATAAAAATCATCCTTCGAGAATGCCTTATCAAAGACATCAAATTCCAAAAGGAAGAGATTCAACATAAAGCATTCAGGTTGAGTTCACCAAAATATAGGGGAGGAGATTTGCCTCCTCCGAGATGATAACTCTTAGAAGGCAAATCAGTGTGTCGCTACCTCTTCGAACATGCACTAAGATGAGCTAGAGGATAACAAATAACTACACTAACTATGTTATAAAATATAAATAATAAAATTATGATGCGGAAGCAGTAAATACACAGAAATTGAATTTACAGAATGATGCAATATTAAAAATAGGATATACCTTCCAACCAGGGAGCTCTTGGGTTTAGGACGCTAGTGTGGGGCGTGGACACTAGCGCGACGCGCTATAGTCCGTAGACCCACGAATAGGGAAAAGTCTAGAAAGAAGCCTGTAAGTTCTTTCCTGTGCACATAACCTGTTCATCACCTACATAGACTAAGTTGGGGAAAATTGTTGGGTCTGTATAGGGGCCTACCTCAGTCAAACCCCTGTTTAGGTGTTTCCACCGCCACAAACAACTAGATAGATAGATTAGAAAGATAAATTGGAAAATTGGTAAACTGGAAACTTGGAAGTAGGCAAATAGAAACTATGCTACACTTAATGGAAGCAAACCCCTATTGCATGTATTAAATATTTGAAATATTGGAAATAATGAATGCACCTAGATGATAGATACAATCAATAATGGAAATGACACATTGCACGTAATAAAAATGGATGAAAGAGAAGACGAGGTGTAAAGCCAAACCCCTCTTTGTTGAAGATACGAGTGTAACGAAACCCGCGATAGTGTTTGTTGGTAAGAGCCACCACAAGATGGTTGTAGCTTAATGTTGGTAGAGAGTGTATCCAAAAGCATGAAAAGAGAAAGAGAGCAATGAGAGTGTGAGAGTGCAACCAAAGTCCAAGAGCCAAGAACCCAAATTGGGAACCCTTCAAAATGAGCTAGGAAGGGTTCTTGAACTCGGAAGAGGCGCGGAGAGTCGTTACGACGAAACGTGAGCCAAGGGATATGCATTGGTCAACGTCCATCTCTCTGCTAGATTCAAGATTCCACTAGCTTTTCGGGACGTTAGCGTGGTGCGCTTCCGTCCATCTAAAAGTAGGCCCAAAGGGGATTTCAAGGCATTTTGAGGCACTTTGTCTTTCAAGCCCATGATGCCAAAATAATATGATTTTGATCGTGGAATTGTCATAAATGCACTAGGTGAATTTTAGAACACTACTACATGTAATAGAATATTAAACCTTACACTTGGGTCAAGGTTTTTCTATCAACAATACTCAAGGACAAAACATATTTAAATTAAATATCATTTCTTTGAGAGAGAATATTGTAGAGAAAGAAGTGAAGATGCAGTATGTTGAAACAAAGGAGCAATTATAAAACATGTTTATAAAACATCTTTCAAAGGAAACATTTGAATATCTTAGAGAAAATCTAGGAGTGGTAGCTTTCTCCTCTTAATTCAAGAGGAAGTATAGGTTGAAGGGGAGTGTTGAATCCCTAATGTAGGAAGATTGGTGGTCTTGTAGTGAAGTGAAGAATATAGACAAGTGCTTGATTTGTATTAGTCTGAAGAGGAGATGGATCAACACAAGGAAGCATGTGACCCTTTGCTATTGATGTCAAATGGGGAGAAATAAAGCCAAAATTACTTGGAAAGTATATTGGAGAGTTAGAGAAGAAATATTTTAGAGAAACATATATCCCACATAGGGGGAGGCTTTGATAGAGTTTGGAATGTTGTTCATAGGGGGAACATTTTGTGGTTTGCCATCAATGGAAAAGGGGAAGATTGTTGAACATTATATTGTCAATATTATCATTGTGTTCCCAATGCCTTGATCAACAACAAGAATTTCTTCAACAAGAAACATGAGCATCTCAAAGCATCAATAGGTAGTGGAAATAAATCAAAGCTATTCTTTAGTAAAAATTGCATAATTCACACCTTGTCTACACATCTCTATTATTTCTATTTCTCTCATTTATAGTTGTCAAGTTGTATTAGGATTGTACTCCTTGAAATTTCAAGTATGACTTAGTTTTCTTTATGTATTGTGTTGAAATAAAAATAGTCCTCTTCCTACTCCTAGGGATGTTTTGACACACATATATAAAGTTATTAAGAGTCTAGATTAGTTAAGAATGGATAGAATGAGTTTATATATTCAAAGGCTATGTGACGAATAGCAAATATTTTTCTATGAGAAATTTGTATCATTTTTTTTAAATTTAAATAAAATATAGATCTTAATTCAATTATTGTGGTGTGAATGAATAGTTAAGAGATTTGATAAACATCTTGTTCATCAAGAAGACAATAATCCAAGCAAGGGCCCACTTGAGGTAAGTTGTAACTCTTTTATTAGAATTAGTTAGTAATTATAGAAATGTTTAATTAGATTTACTTTGAATATAAACAACTAGTTAATCAATAGAGGAAATAATAGGTAATTGTAGTGTAGTCATTTGTTGTTATTAATAAAAACTTGTAGTAATTAACAATAGCCCATAACAACTATTGTTAAATTTTAGTTTGATCCAAGAAAATAAATCCCTAAATTGACATTGTAAATGCAGTCCATCCTAATTAGTGAATTGCTTGATAAGGGATATCATGACCTATAAAGTTGAATGCATTCTTTCAGTGTACTAGATGAAGGAACACAAATGGACCACTGAGAGTTGGGGGGGGGGGGGGGGGGGGTGAATCAGTGGTAATTAAAAACTTTAACTTACTTTATAATAAAAGCTTTAATAACAAAAGTCAAGAAACTATGAGCAAATATATTAAACACATTCACACACATAGAAAATACACAACACAAGATATACAAGGAAAACCCATGGTGGGGAAAAACCTCAATGAGAAATGTTGCTAGAGTCTACTGCTCTAATCCAGCCTCACATATAAAATTTTTGATTACACATTTATGAGCACCAACCCAAAGGAGTATCATCCCCTAAAGTTTATGGGCACCGACCCCCTATCTGAGCACCAACTCAGACGATAAAAATAAAAGTAAATTACAATTACAAGTTGTGTACCTTGTTACAAATAAAGTTTTTTAACCCACTATGTTATCTCCACCTGGTAATGGTTCAACTCTTTTTTGCACATGGTCTTTGTTCTCTTCTTTCTATCCTCTTCTTGTGTCTACACGCTGCTCTCTGGTTTCTGCTATGTTCAGATCTCTTTCTCTCCCCCACTCGATGTGAATAACCTTCTGTGGTATCTACCTCAGCTCTCCACTCTCTAGTCTTTGGTTTCTGCTCTTCACTTCTATTCTCTTCTCTCCAGTTCTCAGGTCTTGGATCTTTGTTCTGAGGTCTATGTCCCATGTCTTCTTTTTCTGCTTCACTTGGTGTGTATTTTCTTTTGATTTCTTCACACCCACTATACAACCTTCTCACATCTATGCTTCTTATTCTTGCATTTCTTTTCTCTTCTCTATTCAACACAAACACACACTCTACACGTTCTTCGTTGCTTGCCACTGTGTAATGCAAATGTTCTAGATTTTATTTTGTATGTGTGAGATTTTGACAAGATCTAGAGGCAATGTAAAGCACAAATAAGAGAGACAAAATAGATGATAGGAATAAACTGTATTCTATCAAGATACAAAATATGATCAACTGGATCATTACAAGATGTTCAATGAATTGCCCGTACAAACAATGTAGATGAGCCTGCTTATATAGGCAAGGCTATATGGATATGGGAGCACACAAACATGACATGTGGGTCAATAAGAAACAAGGGTAGGTAGGAAATAGGTGTGGGTAGGTAGGAGAAACAATATAATATTCCACATGAGGTGGAATGTAACAACAAGATAAGATCAACACCATAAAAGGTGGAAATTCTCCTACACACACTATCTCAATGTGTCACAAACACCCAAGTGTCTCATACCCAAACTACTATTAAATGCATGTACCTAAGTAAACTTAAGTAAGGTGTAATAATATCCACGATGAATAATTAATTACACCAACAGTATGCCCTTTTTGTGTGCTCTATTTTGTATCCTCTGATTTACTAATCTCTTTCACTTCTTGGTTGTACCTTGTTTATCTGCTTAGATCTTCCTTATGAGTCCTTTATTTTCCTATCCTATGCTTTGGCTTTCAAATACTTCTTATCTCCTCTACACATCTGAACATTCTGCATACAATCTCTTCTGTAGTGCTAGGTCTGCACTGGCATCGTGTTATTGACACCTGCAGAAATTGCTTTTTTGCACCCTCCCTTTTTTTTACTTCTCTGTATCCTATGATTTTGCACACTTCTTTGTCTCTTTGCACACCCTCAACTCACATACATGCATCCAACTACTACTCACATACTTCACCTCAATGGAAATCTATGCAGATCAAGTTTTCCCTCCAAAAATTAAACAAAAACTTCTTGAGCCACAAAATGATCTGCCTTGTCATTTCATCTCAGTCTGATAGTTGTCCACATTCAATTCTATCTTCCTTATTTACTCAGTATTCTCTGGAGTTTTTTTTTTGTTGCACGTAATCCCCATTTCAAAAAAGTATGTTTAGCTGCAATTCTACTTCAACATTCATTTATTTCCTTGTATGCTAAGAGACCTTCTCTGATACGTATGCATTTTTTGTTTATAGACTACTCAAATCTTTTGTCCACAAGGCATTCACATGTTACTCAGCCACATGGGGGATGGTGGGACCCATCAACAAAACCCTCTATTCACAAAAGGCCCACGTGTAGAAGAAATCCACATTGGATTCACGGGTTGCGTGCTGGTGTGTTTCACAGATCGACTAACATGCGAGTTACGCACTCTCTCGAAAACATCCTTCCTGCGGATTGGCAAGATTACACTCAATCTTCCATTGTTTATCACCCCACAAGACCCATTTTCTTAGGATTTCTCAATGCGGGATGGCAGGGGTCTCAATCAATCTCCTCTTGTTCTTTTAACCCCGCAAAGTTCATTCCTCTTTCGTCTTTCTTGGCACAAGATAGTGAGGGACCTTATTGTTGCCCTAATTTTTATACTCTCCAGTACCACCACTGTTCCACCAGCATGATTCCAAAACTCCAAGAATTGATAGTCATAGCTCATAAATATGAAGATAGGTATAATCATCATGACTATTTGAAAATAATTCTCCATGAAAGAAGGAACATTTGAAAGAGTCTCTTGGCAGCTATAAGTCAACAATGGCACTCGCATTATTTTCAAGAATCCCTCATAATGATGGCAAAATAAGAAGTCAAAGGCGCCAGTCAGTACCATACAAGTTATGAACCTGATTGATGTTGTAAATTGTTTTTAAGTTTGGCATACAATCAACATATCGGGTACATGACCAGGTTTTGAAACCAATTTCCAAGTTTCCATTTTCTTTCGACCTCTTGATACGAAGCGTGAAGTTGTGAACATAGGGAGGAAAGGATAAGTTTGCGATATACTATGATGGTGCATGATTTATTAGTGGACTCTTCAATTTATAAAATGTGATCTCACTAACCCCATTATGAAATTGGAAAAGCATTTCAAAATTCTTTTGAAGCCTGTGTGTTATCGGGTTATCGGGCTTTGTTGGAGCCCCAAAACAAAGTGTGTATTTCCAAAGTTCTATAGAAGCCCAAAAACCAAAGCATCCAACTCATTATCAGGAGGTTGGAGCCTTCTGAGAAGCTCAAAGCTAAGTGATCAGGTTTCCATAATGCATAACTCCCTCAATCGGTTGATAGTGCATTCATCATCGGATGACATTTGTGTCTTCTTAACTTCTTAATTAAAATTGTGGATATGGAAGGTCATGTTCTCAATATTCACTTTCCTTTTGACATAGATGCTGACATGGCAATGAGTGTTGCAAGTGAAATGGTGACAAAGATGGATCTGCCATATCAAGATGTGACAAATATTGCAGCCATGATTGATGCAAAATTACTTACTCTTGTGCCAGCATGGCATCCTGGAGAGGCTTTCGAGCAAGCTTCTGATGAAGGTATACACACTGGTTCTCACAATTCTTCCATAAAAGATAATGTTTCCGATATGCCAAGTGATGCTGATAGTCCCTATGGGAAATTTGTGCTTGAATGCCTCCCTTCAGGTTGTAGGTATTGGTCTAATTCTCCAAGGACTTTAGTCATAGATTCTTTTATGAAGACTGCATTGATAAATGCACATGCTAGAGCAGAAGGGCTAATGCATAATAGATGTGAAGTAGACTGTGATCATACTATTTCAAGTAGCAATCGACAATAGTTTGATCAAAGTAATATTTATAGTCAGGTTGATAGTCGTGAAGATAATGGAGCCAGTTTATATACAAGTACAAAGTCTTTGAAATCAAACAAAATTAAACTACATGGAAATGCTTCTATGATCAACAAAGAGAAAGTTGGCTCTCTCACCAATGTTGCAAAGAATTTAGTGATAGAAGCAAATATGCAATCTGGTAATATGAAAAGTATTAGAACCTCACAGGAGGAATGTGAAGGGGAAAACCAATATAGTACGAATTGTATAATTAATTTGGACAAGCCTAAGTTTACAAGTAAGGAAATAAATTCTACAGAATTTGGTAAAACTTTACAAGAGGTTACAAATATTTTGGGAAATCTTGAGGTGGGAGATGAGAATATCATAGCACAATAATTTAGAAGTTTAATCCTTAAGCAACGGGAATAACTAGAAGGAATGAGACAAAAGCATGAATGGGCAATACGAGAATCTATAAATCAATTACCTCAAAAAGGTCATGGCATGCATTTTAAAAAATGGTTTATCTTTATTTGCCAATGACCTCTATCATGTTTTTATTAACACTAGTGTATTCAAAGATAATCCATCTTATGATGTGAATCCTATCAGCCGTGGACAGGATATTGATGAAGTCTTGAAACAAAAAATATTTACTTGAGGAGTTTGAAATCCCATCTTTAGTTATCAGGGAGGATATGAGACATGAAGCCGCATGCAAAGATATCAACACTGAGTTTGCAAATAAAAATTAAATTTCTACCTTAAGTGCTCAATACACAAATGATGTTAGGCATGATTGATATCCTATTGATGAACTAGATAGGGAAAGTGGGACAAAGAAATTTACTAATTCAAACGGTATGGGTCCTAGGGATCTTTCATCTATAATGGACTCTATATCAAAGATGGAAATAGTTTGTCTTGAAACTGATAAATTGAAATTGGACAAGTCCTTCAAGAAGTATTCAACAGGTACACAAATAAGAATGCTAAATAATGTTTCAGAAGTCTCTTCTTCAAATTGTTCCAATATTTCTCATGGTTTTCATAAGGCTGCAAAACGTGATTCATCAACCTCAAAAGATAGGCCAAGCTCATCTAAGGGAGAGGGAAAATCGTATGGCATGGACACTATAGGGATATCAAGTAGCTCAATGAAAAAAAAAAGTAATGGTAATGTGCTTGATCAGCTGAAGAAAGAGCAACTTTAGAAATATATTGCAGATCTGGAAGCCAAAACTCTAGCAGGCTTAAAGCAATCAAAAGGTGGCTATTTGACTAGCAATTCAATAAAGAACAAGAATATTGTTTCTCAATTTGGTCCCATTAGATCCAATGATTTTGGTGCAAGGCAACAAGTTACATCTTAGATGAATAGTCCTAACATATCAACAGATGGACATCAGACCCCATCAAAGGTAATTTATTAAAAGGGCCAAATAGAATTGTTAATTCCGAAAACATTTAGACTTGAAAGGATGTGGTGATAGCTCACCTTCCACTATGTGGTGAAAATATTCTTATTTGAATATTTTTAGGGATGGGAGATTGAAAGGTGAGGGGTCCAAGAATCAGTTAGTTGAAATTGAAGGATCTCATCCTGAAATTTTTTATATATATAGTCAATTATCATAGAGAAGGGGGAGGAAGGAAAGCAGAATTTGTGTTGTTTTTTGAAAAGACAAGTTGATTTCACTGTTTATCTTTAGATATGGAAATTTTGAACAGTTTATCTCTATGATTAGACTTTGTGCTACAATAGATTTTGTGTTCTTCTTATGTGGATGCATCTTGTTTAAGGTTTTCATATGTGAGTATTGTATGGCAATGGTTAGTTGTGTTGGCATTATGTGAACCGGTATGAGGACATAATGACATTGTATGTTGTCATCGATGTCAATATGCTGAAGAGGTGAGAACCGACATATGAGAGAACCAGTATAACATTGTGAACTGACATTTGTGCCAAAGTGAAGCGGTGTGCTTGTTTAAGGTGAACCAGCATATGGTTATGGGAACTGACACATGGAAGCGTTGTATGACTACCGATTGGTAGTCTCAACTTCAAGGTTTCCGGTTGAAGTGCTTCAAGCCTGTGTGGCTCAATTGGTGACATTGTGTGATGAGTTAGCATTGTAATAAAGAATAGATCATGTTGCCACGTCAGCCTTGTGCGCGTGAAGGATCTTGCATGAAGGAGATTGTTCCTATCTACCTTGGGAATGTGTGAAGTCTGTAAAATAGTGATAACGTGTGATGGGTTATCAACTGCCATGAAATCGGTGAAAATGGATGATGGAGAATGTCTTGAGATTGAATCAAGACTGTTGCAATTAATGCAGTGTTCTCAATGGTCAGGATTGAACCGTTTGAATTCCTTAACCTAACAAGTTCAGGGTTTAGGGTTTATGCTACCGACCTATCTGTTTTCCTATAAGGTCGATGTTGTGTCTCTTTATGAGGTTGTTGGCAAAAGTTGTGTGTGTATCCAAGAGAAGGGATACGTGATTCTTGCCAGACCAAAAGGAGAGAAGTGATACCTACAGAGTGTAAGTGCAGAAGGTGAAGAGGAGCTTAAGCAGATCTGCATTGGCATTGAGTGCTATTACCAGATCATTGTAATACCTGTTGATCTCTAACCACCTCAACAGTTGGAAAATCCCTTAACAGGGTAGCCTTAACCGACTTGTTGTAAATCCTTTAACAGGGTAATTCAAAGCTATTGAGTTCGAAATCCTTTAGCTATTGAGTTCTTGAAATCCTCTAACAAGGTAACCTTTAATAGGGTTTAACCCTTAACCGGGTATTGTAGCCATCCCTTAACCGGGTGATCTCTAACAAGATTGGTTCCTAGCAGAACCTATTGTAATGTCTCTAACTGGACAAGGCTCCTAACAGAGCGGACTTCTAAAGAGTTCAAAAACAACTTGTGGGTATTCATCCCCATCGTGGTTTTTCCCAGTTGGGTTTCCACGTGAAAAATATGTGTGTCATGTGTGATGCTTTTATCTTGTGATGCTTTCCTATTGTCTGTCAAACATATGATGGTTCTATGTTTTATGCCTGTCAATAAAACATGTTGAACTAGCTGTTATTATGATCTGATGATAGATTACCTATTTATGCATAAGGGAGAAATGGTAGGGTAGTCTTGAATTGAGTGAAAAACTAAGTGAGTAACCAGTTAATGCTTGTCTCAGTCATTCTTAGCTTTACCGGTTGCACTCTATTTCAAACTGGTGTCACTGTTTGCCAGTCATTTGAAGTGTCTGCTGTCAGACTGGTTTAGGACTGTATTTTTGTTTGTACTGATTCACCCCCCTCTCAGTACCGGGTTAGTACTATTAGTTCATCATTGAGTTATCAAGTTGATGATTTTGTTGGTGGGATTCTTTCATTGCCTATATGGTTGGTTGTCTCACCTTTAGGACCTTATGGCTAGAGGTTTCACCTTTCTTGCTTTCTAGTCAAAAGCACACCCTGAAAACCCCAAATTTACATCATAAGAGGGAGTTGTACCTCTAAAATTTAGAGGAAAGTTGTAGAATAGAACACAACTGTTAGAGTATTCGGGTATTTACTTGATTAATTAAACATTATTTGTTTAATTATTTAAGTTCCCTTTATCTCTTTTACACTTAAGCTAACTTTAGGTGCATAGAATTAATTATTTTAATTAATTATTATGTGCAAACCTAGGTTTTCCCTTTTAGAGTTTCTTGACCTATTAAAGGTTGAGTTCTTTCTTTTCATTGTAATAATCACATTACATATTATGTGAATATTGAGCTCTCTCTTTTTGAGCATATTCTCTGTGTATTTGTTTTTCTGTATTTGCTTCCTTGCTTCTCCTTGTAACAAGTTTTTCAGCTTGTAGAGATTATTTGGGCTCCTGTGGTGTTGTATTTTCTCAACTCCTTTATGGTATCAGAGCTTTAGATCTGCAGCTACCTGTTCTTGTTTTGAGAATTTTTGCTTTGGAAGCAAATCTGGGGTTTCAAGAATTTTTTATGTACCTAGGGTTTGAATTTTTTTTCTGAGCACTTTGGGCCTAAACGGACCTCACCATCGTTCTCAGAAGGCCTGAAAACCCCTATTGTCATATAAAATTCGACCTATTTTGGTTCCTGAGCCTTTGGGAGCATTTTTTTCTCCAGATCTAGTTCGTACGGCCCTAACACATAGTTTGAGAAAAAAATTTCAAAAAAAATAAATATTTTTTTGCCTTTTTATGGCATGCAGGCCGGATTTTGATTTTTTATTAAAAAAATCTTCAAAAAAATCAAGCCGAAAAAAAAGGGTTTGAAATTTTATATTTTTTTTTTGGAAAAGTTTGTTGGGGCCCTTGCCAAATTGCAGGTCCTGCAGGCCCATACAGCGCCGCTGGCCCCCACCGGCCCTCTAGTCCCTCCGTCGATTTCTGGCCCCATGTTGCCATTGGCCCGGCCCCCTGCCAGCCTCCCTGCGTTCCCCAGTAGCCACCCACAGCCCCTCCGGTGATCTTGCTCTGCTTGCCGCTGCCGCCCGCAGCCCGCGCCTCCCTGCTTGCCAGTGCTCCGCTCCAGGCCGCCACTCCTCTCCCTAGCCGCCGCCTGTAGCTCCCGGCCCGACCTCCTCCGCCGCCCGGCCACCTGGCTCCCCCGCCTGGTTTTTTCCAGCCGACCACCGCCCAGCCACCAGAACGCCACCGGACCGCCACCCACTAGCCACCAGACCACCAAAGAGCCACCAAACCTCCTTTTTGGCCATATCTTGGGCATACGGAGTCATTTTTTCAAAAATGAATAGGTGTCGGAAAGTTGGTTCCGAGCCCGACCTCTTGGTGTTGGTAATTTTTTTCAAATTTTCTGTTTGACTGTGTTTTTTTCTAGTCAAAGTGAGGTCTAGTTTTTGCACTCCGGGAGCCATAGAATGAGCATCCGAACTCCGTTTTTCAAAAAAATTATATTTTTGGAAAGCGCGTACTATGTACTTTCCAGCCATCTGAGTTTTATTTCCAGATTTTGCTTCATGCATATTTTAATCAGTTTTTTTCTTTTCAGCACTCTGGTGGATATCATGGTTGTTTTAGGTCCTGGGATCTCTTCTCTGAGTAAGATGTTTCTGTTGAAATGTGGCGACTAATCAGCAAAGTACTGTACACTCAGCACATATCCTCGTTGATGAAAATCGATATTGTAATAAAACCCTAAAAATGTCGACTTTGTTTGTTGCCCTAAAAACGCATGTTATAAGCGACTGGGATGCTTAAGACATTGTAAGGTTGATGTACTGTTTTTGCTGGATAATAAGAAAGATTGGACGGTTGTGTATGGTGGACGTAACCCATTCTGGGTGAACCACGTTAAATCTCTGTGTTATCTGTGTCTTGTTTTATTTATTTATCTTTTTTACATTTAAATCTGCATATAATTGTTAGTTCATATTTGCTTCGGATCTGCTTGAAACCCTAACGATTGGTATCAGAGCAAGGTTTTCTATAAATTGGCAGGACTTTCATATTTGAGTGGGAGCAATGGAGGATTCCAAATTCAAGGTCGAAAAGTTTAATGGCCAGAATTATCAGTTATGGAAAATGCAGATGGAGGATTACTTGTATCAAAAGGATTTGTGGCGACCATTGGAAGGAAAGGCAAAGAAACTGTTAGAATATTCGGGTATTTACTTGATTAATTAAACATTCTTTGTTTAATTATTTAAGTTCCCTTTAACTCTTTTACACTTAAGCTAACTTTAGGTGCATATAATTAATTATTTTAATTAATTATTATGTGCAAATCTAGGTTTTCCCTTTTTAGGGTTTCTTGACCTATTAAAGGTTGAGTTCTTTTTTTTCATTGTAAGAATCACATTACATATTTTTGTGAATATTGAGCTCTCTCTTTTTGAGCATATTCTCTGTGTTTTGTATGTTCTTCAGATTTTGCTTCATTGCTTATCCTTGTAACAGGTTATTCGGCTTGCAGAAGATCTTCAGGCTCCTGTGGTGTTGTATTTTCTCAACTCCTATATGGTATCAGAGCTCAAATCTGCAGCTGCCTATTCTTGTTTTGAGAATTTTTGCTTTGGAAGCAGATCTGGGGTTTCAGGAATTTTTTTGTGTACCTAGGGTTTGAGCTTTTTTTTCTGAGCACTTTGGACCTAAACAGACCTCAGGACGGAGGGGCTGCCGGTGGGGCCGCAGGGACTGGATTGACAGGTTTGACACAGATCATGAGGGGGTTGATGTTTGCCTTTGTTTGCCATCTTCCTTTGTCAAGTGAGTGTTCCTTCCACGACATTCGCCTCATGATGATGTGTCTCAGCACCTTTGATGTTCTTGGTTCTTCGTCATGCAGTTGTTTTTTGCTATCCTTTTCAGTGTTCCTGTCCCTCTCCCACTTCTGCATTATGGGGAGGTTTATCCTATTGGTTCTAATGCTTCCGTGGTTCGATTGATAAGCTCTTCAGGCTATGGTTTCTCATGCCATCTGTATCTTCGATTTCAGTTGTTTTGCCTTGTTTGCCTCCTGATTCGAGTAGTGTCATTTGAGGGCACTCATGCAGATTACAGTCTTCTCTACCTGGTCATGTTCTAGTTCAGTGGATGTTCTTCAGATCAGCAGTTATTCTTCGACAGAGTTTGCAAGGTCTTCATGCTTCAGTGATATTCTTTTCCATCTCTTTTTGGAGTAGATTTTTGTTCCCATGAGGTTTTCTCTATTTCTCCAGTTCATAGAGATTTCATTGTATTTGGGTACCTGATCAGGCCTTGTTGTCGGGACCCATCTTTATTGCTTTCAGTAGCTGTTCTTAGTTTTAGCTTCTCCCTAAGTCTAGCTTAAGGGGGGGTGTTAGAGTATTCGGGTATTTACTTGATTAATTAAACATTCTTTGTTTAATTATTTAAGTTCCCTTTAACTCTTATACACTTAAGCTAACTTTAGGTGCATATAATTAATTATTATGTGCAAACCTAGGTTTTCCCTTTTTAGGGTTTCTTGACCTATTAAAGGTTGAGTTCTTTCTTTTCATTGTAAGAATCACATTACATATTTTTGTGAATATTGAGCTCTCTTTTTGAGCATATTCTCTGTGTTTTGTATGTTCTTCAGATTTTGCTTTATTGCTTCTCCTTGTAACAGGTTATTCGGCTTGCAGAAGATCTTCAGGCTCCTATGGTGTTGTATTTTCTCAACTCCTATATGGTATCAGAGCTCAAATCTGCAGCTGCCTGTTTTTGTTTTGAGAATTTTTGCTTTGGAAGCAGATCTGGGGTTTCAGGAATTTGGCGATCTGGTGGTAGAGTAGTGGCCGGCCGGGAAAAAGGGTCAGGCGAGCCGACGGCGGGGGCTAGGTGGTGCTGCCCGGAGGCATTGGTAGGCGGGGGCCGCAGGCGGCGGCAGAAGGTGGTGGGCGTAGGGAGTGGCGGTGGCCGGGGAGATTTTTGGCTTTGGAAGCAGATCTGGGGTTTTAGGAATTTTTTTTGTGTACCTAGGGTTTGAGATTTTTTTCTGAGCGCTTTGGGCCTAAACGGACCTCACCATCGTGCTCAGAAGGCCCGAAAACCCCTATGGTCATATAAAATTTGACCTATTTTGGTTCTTGAGTCTCTGGGAGCTATTTTTTTCTCCAATTTAGGCCGTATGACCCTGGCACACAGATCGAGAAAAAAAATTTAAATTTTATTTTATTTTTTGCCTTTTTATGGCATGCATGCTGAAATTTTCTTTTAAAAAAATCTTTCAAAAAAGGCGAAAAAAAAGAAGAGTTTTTTGTTTTGGGAAAAAGTTTTTTGGGTACCGCAGGGTATCGGACTGACAGGCCTGTCAAACCTGTCAGTCCGGTCCCTGCGGCCCCACTGGAAGCCCCTCCATCCGGTTTTCGGCGGCCCTGCTTCTGCCCGACTCCGGGCTCCAGCGACTCTCCTTGACTCCGGTGACTTCCCGGCTCCGAGCTCTGGCGCCTCTCCCCGGCTCAGGCTTCTTCCCCGGCTCCGGGCTTCGGCGACCTTCCTCCGCTCCGGCAGCACTCCCACCGCCGCTCCCGCCCTGCCGACGCACCACCACCGCCAAAATCTGCCACCTTCACTGGACTGTGCCACTTGCGCTCAGCTCGAGCACCACCTCCGCCCGGCCCGAGCCCCACCTCCGCCTGGAGCACCACCAGTCCCTCCTCTCTAGTCTTTTTGAGAGGGGGTTGGTTTTTTGGGCCTAAATCGTGCATCCGGAGTCAGATTTTGGCGAACGAATAGGCGTTGGAAAGGTGATTCTGAGCCGGACCTCGTGGTGGTGGATTTTTTTCCTAGATCTACTATTTGACTATGTTTTTTACCAGTCAATGTCGGGCTTCTTTTTTGCACTTCCAGGGCCCTATTTTGGGCATACGGAGTCCGATTTTGGCAAACAAATAGGCATCGAAAAGCTGGTTCCAAGGCCAACCTCATGGTGTTCATATTTTTTTCCAATTTTTCTGTTTGACGGTGTTTTTTTGCAGTCAAAGTGAGGTCTCTTTTTTTGCACTCCGGGAGACGTAGAATGAGCATCCGACCTCCATTTTTCAAAAACTTTATATTTTCGGAAAGCGTGTTCTATGTCCTTTCCAGAAATATGAGTTTTTTTTCAGATTCTACTCCATGCATATTTTATTCAGGTTTTTTCTTTTCAGCACTCTAGTGGATATCGTAGTTGTTTCAGGTCCTGGGATCTCTTTTCTGAGTAGGGTGTCTTTGTTTTGATTCTCGTTTCTATTTCTAGTCTTCTTATCATTGTAGCTTGTAATTATGCAAACACACTGAGATAAAGTGCCATCATGCATTGTTTACTTGGAATCTTGCATATCTTGTGTTTTGTTGTACATGCACTGTTGATCAAGTGCCATGAGGGGGTTGATGTTTGCCTTTGTTTGCCATCTTCCTTTGTCAAGTAAGTGTTCCTTCCATGACATTCGCCTCATGATGATGTGTCTCAGCACCTTTGATGTTCTTGGTTCTTCGTCATGTAGTTGTTTTTGGCTGTCCTTTTTAGTGTTCCTGTCCCTCTCCCACTTCCGCATTATGGGGAGGTTTATCCTGTTGGTTCTAATGCTTCCGTGGTTTGATTGATCAGCTCTTCAGGCTATGGTTTCTCATGCCATCTGTATCTTTGATTTCAGTTGTTTTGCCGTGTTTGCCTCCTGATTCGAGTAGTGTCATTTGAGGGCACTCATGCAGATTACAGTCTTCTCTACCTGGTCATGTTCTAGTTCAGTGGATGTTCTTCAGATCAGCAGTTATTCTTCGACAGAGTTTACAGGGTCTTCATGCTTCGGTGATATTCTTTTCCATCTCTTTTTGGAGTAGAGTTTTGTTCCCATGAGGTTTTCTCTATTTCTCCAGTTCATAGAGATTTCATTGTATTTGAGTACCTGATCAGGCCTTGTTGCCGGGACCCATCTTTATTGCTTTCAGTAGCTGTTCTAGGTTTTAGCTTCTCCCTAAGTCTAGCTTAAGGGGGGTGTTAGAGTATTCGGGTATTTACTTGATTAATTAAACATTCTTTGTTTAATTATTTAAGTTCCCTTTAACTCTTTTACACTTAAGCTAACTTTAGGTGCATATAATTAATTATTTTAATTAATTATTATGTGCAAACCTAGGTTTTCCCTTTTTAGGGTTTCTTGATCTATTAAAGGTTGAGTTCTTTCTTTTCATTGTAAGAATCACATTACATATTTTTGTGAATATTGAGCTCTCTCTTTTTTAGCATATTCTCTGTGTTTTGTATGTTCTTCAGATTTTGCTTCATTGCTTCTCCTTGTAATAGGTTATTCGGCTTGCAGAAGATCTTCAGGCTCCTGTGGTGTTGTATTTTCTCAACTCCTATAGAAACCGACCACAATGTCAGATGAAGAGTGAGACATTTTAGATAGAAAGGCACTGGGATCCATTCGATTGTGTCTTGCACCGTCTGTAGCATTCAATATAACATAAGCAAAAAACGGTTGTAGATTTGATGGCAACATTGGCTAAGTTGTATGAGAAACCCTTGACTTCGAATAAGGTATTTCTTATGAAACGTTTGTTTAATTTGAAAATGAGTGAGGGAGGATCTGTAGCGGAGCACTTAAATGAATTTAATACAATTACCAGTCAATTGCCTTTAGTAAAAATTACCTTTGCATAAGAGGTTAGGGCTCTCTTGATTTTATGTTCTTTGCCAGAAAGCTAGAATAGCTTGGTTATGGCTGTAAGTAACTCTGTCTCTGGTAAAAATACTTCGGTATTTGATAATATTGTTGGTGTTATCCTAAGCGAGGAAATGCGAAGGAAAAGCACAGGTGAGACTCCAACATCATCGGGTAGTGTTTTAAATGTGGAGAACAGAGGAAGATCAAAGGAAAGAGGAAAAGACCCTGGGAATGAGAAGTCATGAGGGAAGTCAAAGAAATGACACTCTCAATCTAGAGGAAAGAAAGATTGCTGGTACTGCGGAAAGCCTGGTCATCTAAAGAAAGACTGTTGGTCTCGGAAAAACAAAGAAGGAGACAAAAATTAAAATGACAGTAAGGAAGCTAATATTGCATGTAATACTTTACAAGATGCTTTAATCTTATGTTTGGATAATGTTAATAATTCCTGGGTAATAGATTCTGGGGCTTCATTTCATGCTACACCCCATAGAAAATATTTTCTAGATTATGTTCGAGGTGATTTTGGACAGATATATTTGGGTGATGATGAGCCCTGTCAAATTGTTGGAAAAGGAAAGATAAAGATCAAGTTGCAGAATGGTAATGACTGGTTTCTGCAGGAGGTAAAACATGTTCCTAATTTAAGAAGAAATTTGATTTCTGCAGGGCAACTAGGTAGTGAAGGTTGCATAGTTACCTTCTCAGACAGTATGTGGAAGGTCACTAAAGGATCATTAGTAGTAGCTAAAGGTGCAAAGGTAGGCACACTATATATGTGTATTGGTAACACTTACTCTACCTTAGCTGCTACAGATAAAGTTACTGCAGGGACAACAACAATAAATATTGCAAGAACAAATTCGATAATGTGGCACCATAGGCTTGGGCACATGAGTGAGAAAGGGATGAAAATCCTTCACTCCAAAAATCTATTGCTAGGACTAAAGAAGGTTGATTTAGAGTTCTGTGAAAATTGTGTTTATGGTAAACAGAAAAGAGTCAGATTTCTCAAGGTTGGGAAAGAAAAGAAGAGTGAGAAGTTAGAGTTTGTACATTCAGATGTATGGGGACCAGCTCAGGTATCATCTCTTGGTGGCTCTTGTTATTATGTTATTTTTATTGATGACTCAACCAGAAAAACATGGGTATATTTCCTAAAACAAAAATCAGATGTTTTTGAAACTTTTATGAAATGGAAAGCTTTGGTTGAGAATGAGACAGGAAAAAAGTTGAAGTGTCTCAGATCGGATAATGGAGGTAAGTATTGCAGCAAAGCATTTGAAGATTACTCTTCCTTAAATGGGATTCGAAAGCAGAAGACAGTTCCAGGAACTCCACAGGAAAATGGTGTGTCAGAGAGAATGGATAGGACTATCATGGAACGTGGGAGGAGCATGAGATTGCATGTTGGATTGCCCTTACATTTTTGGGCAGATGTTGTACATACTGCTGTCTATTTGATAAATAGATGACCTTCAACCCCTTTGGATGGTGGTATTCCAGAGGAGGCATGGACTGGTAAAAAGGTAAATTATTCTTTTCTAAAAACTTTTGGTTGCGAAGCTTTTGTCCATGTTGATAAAGAAAATAGAACCAAGCTTGATGCTAAATCTCAGAAATGTACCTTCATTGGATATGGGATAGATGAATATGGCTATCGGTTATGGGATTTTGAAAATAAGAAAATAATTAGAAGTAGAGATGTTATATTCAATGAGAAGGTTATGTATAAAGAACAGATGTAGGAAAAGAAGCATGAACAAGACAAACAAGAATATGTGGTGTTGGATGAGATTCCTGAAAATGAAATACCACAGGTACCTGATGCTCAGCAACAACAGATTGTCCCACAAACTCCTGCAAGTGTTAGACGTTCTACGAGGACAAGTAGACCCCTTGAAATATTTTCTCCTTCTTTGTATTCTATTTTATTAATGGATTCTGGTGAATCAGAAGAATATGAAGAAGCAATGCAGGTAGATGCCAAACAACAATGGGAGCTAGGCATGAAAGAGGAGATGGACTCCTTGATGAAAAATAAGACTTGGGACTTAGTCCCTTTACCTACAGAAAAAAGAGCCTTGCCTAACAAATGGGTTTATCAGCTGAAGGAGGAGGAAGGAGGTCAGAAAAGATATAAGGCCAGACTTGTGGTAAAAGGTTTTGCACAGAAAAAGGGTATAGATTATGATGAAATATTTTCTCCAGTTGTAAAAATGACTTCAATTAGAACTGTACTTAGTCTTGTGGCTGCAGATGATTTACATCTTGAACAATTAGATGTCAAAATAGTTTTTCTCCATGGAGATTTGGAAGAGGAAATTTACATGTTGCAACCACAGGGATATGAGGTCAAAGGTAAGGAGAACTTGGTGTGCAGGTTGAAGAAAAGTCTGTATGGCCTAAAGCAAGCACTCCGACAATGGTATTTAAAATTTGATAGTTTCATGGCTGAACACGGTTATCATAGATGTCATTCTGATCATTGTGTATATTTTAAGAGATTTGACAATGGCAGTTATATTATCCTATTGCTTTATGTTGATGACATGCTTGTTGCTGGGTCTAACATGCAACATATAAATGATCTTAAACAAAAATTAGCTAGGTCATTTGCTATGAAGGATTTGGGTGCAGCTAAGCAAATTCTCGGTATGAGGATTACACGGGACAGGAAAAATAGAACCTTGAATTCGTCCCAAAGTGAGTATATAAAGAAGGTGTTGAAAAGATTTAACATACAGGATGCAAAAGCAGTTAGTACACCTTTGGCTAGTCATTTCAAATTGACTAGGAGATGTGCCCAAAGACACAGGAAGAGGTTAATAAAATGTCTAACATCTCGTATTCATCAGTTGTTGGCAGTCTGATGTATGCAATGGTATGCACAAGGCCAGATATTGCACATGAAGTGGGAGTTGTGAGCAGGTTTATGAGTAATCCGGGTATGGAACATTGGAATGCTGTGAAATGGATTCTTCGGTATTTGAAAGAAACTACTACGAAGGCATTATGTTTCAAAGGATTTAATGCTACTCTGAGTGGATTTGTTGACTCTGATCTGACGGGTGATATTGATTCACAGAGGAGTACTACAGGGTATGTTTTTACTATAGGGGGAACTGCAGTCAGTTGGATTTCTAGGTTGCAAAAGGTTGTTGCACTTTCAACCACTGAAGTTGAGTATGTTGCTGCTACAGAAGCCAGCAAGGAGATGATTTGGTTGCAATGTTTTCTGAAGGAATTGGGTCAGACACAAGAGGATAGCCCATTGTATACTAATAGCTAGAGTGTCATTCATCTTGCAAAGAACTCTACTTTTCATTTAAGGACAAAGCACATTCAGCTCAGGTACCACTTCATCCGGACTGTTTTGGAGGAGGGTCAGTTACGGTTTGAGAAGATTCACACAAGTGAGAATCCTGCCGATATGTTCACAAAGGAAGTTCCACAGGAGAAGCTGATTTCTTCATCAGTTTCTATTGGTCTTCTTGATTGATAATTGTGGAATTTATACCAGTCGAGTCCTAGTGTTTTATCCAGTAGATGTTGCATGTATAGTGGTGTTGCGTAGTATTAGTCTCTAAGTGGGAGATTGTTGAAATGTGGCGACTGATTAGCAAAGTACTGTACACTCAGCACGTATCCTCGTTGGGCCCTGGGCAGGGGTTCGAGGGTAGCAGCCCCCGAGGAATTTTTTTTTGCTGTTTTTTGTTGATGAAAACCGACATTGTAATAAAACCCTAAAAAGGCTGACTTTGTTTGCTACCCTAAAAACGCATGTTATAAGCGGCTGGGATGCTTAAGGCATTGTAAGGTCGATGTACTATTTTTTGCTGGATAATAAGAAAGATTGGATGGCTGTGTATGGTGGACGTAACCCATTCTGAGTGAACCACGTTAAATCTCTGTGTTATTTGTGTCCTGTTTTATTTCTTTATCTTTTTTGTATTTAAATTTGCATATAATTGTTAGTTCATATTTGCTTCGGATCTGCTTAAAACCCTAACAGTCTCTATTTTGGTTCACGTTTCTATTTCCAGTCTTCTTATCATTGTAGCTTGTATTTATGCAAATGCACTGAGATAAAGTGCTATCATGCATTATTTACTTGGAATCTTGCATATCTTGTGTCTTGTTTTACATGCACTATTGATCAAGTGCCATGAGGGGGTTGATGTTTGCTTGTTGTTTGCCATCTTCCTTTCTCCAGTGAGTGTTCCTTCCACGACATTCGCCTCATGATGTGTGTCAAGTGAGTGTTTCTTCCATGACACCATGTACTTGTCTCAGTACCTTTGATGTTCTTGGTTCTTCGTCATGCAGTTTTTTTTTGCTGTCCTTTTCAGTGTTCCTGTCCCTCTCCCACTTTCGCATTATGGGGAGATTTATCCTATTGGTTCTATTGCTTCCATGGTTCGATTGATCAGCTCTTCAGGCTTTGGTTTCTCATGCCATCTGTATCTTTGATTTCAGTTGTTTGTCTTGTTTGCCTTCTAATTCGAGTAGTGTCATTTGAGGGCACTCATACAGATTAAAGTCTTCTCTACCTGGTCATGTTCTATTTCAGTGGAGGTTCTTCAGATCAGCAGTTATTCTTTGACAGAGTTTGCAGGTTCTTCATGCTTCAGTGGTATCCTTTTCCATCTTTTTTTGGAGTAGAGTTTTGTTCCCACATGGTTTTCTCTATTTCTCCAGTTCATAGAGATTTCATTGTATTTGGGTACCTGATCAGGCCTTGTTGCCGGGACCCATCTTTATTGCTTTCAGTAGCTATTCTAGGTTTTAGCTTCTCCCTGAGTCTATCTTTGGGGGGGGGGTGTTAGAGTATTCGGGTATTTACTTGATTAATTAAACATTGTTTGTTTAATTATTTAAGTTCCCTTCATCTCTTTTACACTTAAGCTAACTTTAGGTGCATATAATTAATTATTTAAATTAATTATTATGTGCAAACCTAGGTTTTCCCTTTTAGGGTTTCTTGACCTATTAAAGGTTGAGTTCTTTCTTTTCATTGTAAGAATCACATTACATATTTTTGTGAATATTGAGCTCTCTCTTTTTTAGCATATTCTCTGTGTATTTGTTTTTCTGTATTTGCTTCCTTGCTTCTCCTTGTAATAGGTTTTTCAGCTTGCAAAGATTATTTGGGCTCATGTGGTGTTGTATTTTCTCAACTCCTTTAAACTTCTCCAACTATTGATTAATGGTTTGTTCTCTAGTTTGGGCTAGGATTCATATCATTACATTTCAAAAAGAGCAAAATCTATTAACCAACATATTTTTCATATCAAAATCTGCACTGCTGGAAAAGGGTTTGTGTCATAAGTATTACTTGCTCAATGACCTTGAGCAAGAGATCCATAAGTTGTAGGCAGAGATAAAAAGATTAAAGTTTCTTAAAGAAGAACCAAAAAGTGAAGACTATGACTCTTATAATTTCACTATTCTTGGTAGGCAATATTATGTGCAAGCATTGACTGAGTCTAGTAATTTTTACCTTGAGAAAAGATCAGTACAAGATGGAAATCATGTTGTCTTTATTCCAAATTGGTGTCTTGATGGTTCAAATAGTGACTTTCTATGTGGAATTGCGGATGAAGACAATCACATCACTGAAGTTAAAGGAAATGTACTTCCGGTGAACTCCACAATGTAAGAAGAGGTATGAATAACACTATAGCTACCTCTTTTTTATTTTCGGAGTTAGAGAATTTCTCCTTTGATATAGATGAAGAAAAAGGGAATAATGTTCTTGAGAATCCTACCAAAGAAATTTTAGATTTTGAGCCAGAAATGAAAACTTTCATCTTTAATGATAATTCAGTAGCATATAAGGTTGAAAAAGGGTCTGGAATTTTAGAAATTGGCCAAACAAATATCTTTTTGGTACAACCTGGATATCTAGCATTTAGATTTCCAAAAAAGGAAGGCAAAGAAGATGAAATACAAGAAAAGGTAATATGTTCCCCCCATTTTGGTAACTCTCTGCAAACTCAGGAGATTTTGTCCCAATTTCTCGACATCCGTAATGATATTTCAATCAATAAAAAAGAGGTGAAAGAGTGTGGAAAAGGTGTAGATGGAATGCATTGTACCTTTAGTGATGATTTCATTTGCAAAAAAAGAGTAGAAGCCATCCTTGATAGATTTGATCCCATGGTAGTGGAGTGTGGCATTCTGAAACCACAACCAGCGGTTGTAAGTGTAAAGGATGATTTATTGTGTAGTCAAAAAAAGAAGGCTTGGGTTTAGATGATTATTCTCTGTATCCTGCTAAGACCCATGAAGTTACAAGTTGCGATGACCTCGATTACTTTATGGAGATCCTACATGAAGCTAAAGAAGAAATCAGAGGTAGTCCAAAAATTTATAATGAAGAAGGGTTGTGTAGGATTTTGCCAAGATCAAGGGCACAATGAAAAGCATAAAAGAGACAATAGAATGACAAGAACAAATTGTATTCTCATCAATATGCAAAATGATCAACTGGATTAACCAATACAATGAATAGAGGCCTGCTTATATAGACAAGGCTATATGGATGTATGAGCACACAAATATGACATGTGGCTCAATGAGAAACAAGGGTAGGTAAGAAATACTAGGGGTAGGTAGGAGAAATAATATAATATTCCACAAGAGGTGGATGACCCACCGAATGTGGAGTGTAACAGCAAAATAAGACCACAAAAGGTGGAATTTCTCCTACAAGCTCTATCCCTATGTGCACACTTCCCTAAGTGTCTCAAATTCTAACTATGAAGAGATGCATTATCCTAAGTTAACTTAAGTAAGTGTAATAATATCCAAAATGAACATTTATTTACACCAACACCCCCCCTTAAGTGCAACTTAGGGGAATGAAGACTCAAGTCAACAATGCAAGATGGGTCCCGGCTACTAGGCCATGATAGGTACCCATGTACAATATGCAAATGCAAGCAAAACTATGCAATGCAATCTCTCACAAACGGAGAAAGGGAGAAAACCCAGTGGGAAAAAACTCCCCCCCAAAAGAGAGATGAATGTACAAAAGACTCTCAAAGAAGAAGGACAAAACCTCAAAGAGGAAAAAGTCCCCCCCATAAGAGAGGAAGGAGAAGTCAGCTAACCCCCCCAAATGACACATCCCACACCCCCAAGAGAGCTCGCAACTACTGGAACTTACTCTCGGTGAAAGGTTTGGTGAATATGTTAGCAACCAGCTCTGCTGTAGGACAATACTGCAAATCAATGACCTGCTCCTAGATGAGCTCTCGGATATAGTGCATATGAATCTCGATGTGTTTGGTCCGCTGGTGCTGGACCGGGTTCTTCAAGATTGCAATAGCACTTTGATTGTCGCAATGTAGAACTGTCGGCCGTGGAGTGGTGAATCCAAACTTGGTGAGAATCTGCTGGAGCCAAATGGTCTCAGTTGCTGCGTTAATAGCGCCTTAATACTCAGCCTCAATCAAAGAGAGAGCAATAGCATGTTGCTTCTTGCTCTGCCAACAAATGGGGCCTGAACCAAGGTGAAAACTGTAACCAGAAGTAGACTTACGATCAACTAGATCGCCAGCCCAATCGGAGTCTGTGTAACCAACCAAGCGAAGTCCTGTGCCTGCTGCATAGTGAATCCCATAGTGATGTGTACCCTGGATGTAATGAAGGATGTGTTTGGCGGCTTTCCAATGAAGCTCATGTGGTTCCTGCATGAAGCGGGAAACCATGCCAACTGCAAATGAAATATCAGGGCGTGTATGAGTCAAGTAGATGAGACTACCCACAAGCTGACGATACAAAGTGGCATCAACTGGTGGAGAAGAACAATGAGCCTCAAGCTTGACTCCTGAAAGAAAGGGAGTCAGAGCAGGCTTACAATCGGCCATATGAAAGCATGCAAGTAGATCAAGAGCATACTTGGGCTGCGATAGTGTAATCCCGGAAGGTGACGGTGAAATCTCTATTCCGAGAAAGTAGTGCAAAAGACCCAAGTTAGTCATAGCAAATCTGTCATGCAAAGCAGATTTGACCCTACTAATGATGGATGAAGTACTCCCTATAATGATCAAGTCATCAACATAGAGCACAAGTATCAAGTGAGAGTCATCCTGTCGCAAAATGTAGACATTCAGATCAAAATGACACCTGGTGAACCCTACGGAGAGAAGAAAGGAATCCATCTTGGCGTACCAAGCCCTGGGGGCCTGCTTAAGGCCATAGAGAGATTTCCTTAGTCTACAAACCAAGGAAGTATCCTGGATGAAACCCTATGGCTGCTCCATATAAATCTCCTCATCAAGATCACCATGAAGAAAAGCACTCTTCACATCCATCTGATGTACAACCCAACCATGAGCTGTAGCAATAGCAAGTGTCAAACGAATGGAGTTCATCTTGGCTATGGGTGCAAAGGTCTCAGTATAGTCAACACCTGCAACCTGCGAGAAACCTTTCGCAACAAGCCGAGCCTTATACTTATCCACACTACCATCCCCTGCAAACTTGGTCCGATAGATCCACTTACATCGAACCGTCTTTCTCCCCTTAGGGAGATGGACTAAATCCCATGTGTTGTTCCTCATCAAGGAACTATACTCTTCCTCCATTGCTTGGTCCCACTCAGGAGCCCCTGATGCTTCCCTAAATGTCTGTGGATCAGAAGCGGTAGCAATGAATGCATGTGGAAGATCTTGATGTTGTGATCAAGTTCTCCGTGTATCTGAAGGATCCCCAACAAGAGAACCCACAGACTCAAGTGTCTGTCGAGCCCAACGAGGTCTACGTGGAGGTGGAGAATGAGGCTCCTCAACTGCAAGTGGACCCTGCGGAGGTGTAACCCTGCGAGTCAGAGTTGAGGGAGTCTCATCATCTGAATCACTAACATCACTATCCACAATGGAGGAAGGTGGAGGAGGTAGAGAGGCTAAGCTAGGAGAGCTTTCCTCAAAGTGAACACTCCTCTCAATGAATACCTCATGTGTCTCTGGATCCATCAATCTGTATGCCTTAACACCCTCAAGATATCCAACAAATATGCAAGGCCGACTCTGAGGTTCCAATGCCTTGTGTTTCTACGGAGGTATGCGAGCCCATGCTGGACACCCAAAGACTCTGAAATGTCTCACAATCGATTTCGTACCAGCCCAAGCTTCAAAAGGAGTAATACCTTGCAAAGCTTTGTGAGGAACCCGATTCTGGATGTGTGTGGCACAACTGATAGCCTCTGCCCAAAAGGCGAGATCAAGAGAATGTGCATGTATCATACAGCTAGCCATTTCTTTGAGAGTTCTATTCTTGCGTTCTGCAACCCCGTTCTGCTGTGGAGTGTATGCAACAGAATGCTGAAGATCAATCCTCTCAAATGTACAAAAATCCTCAAGTCTTTTGTTCACATATTCCCTTCCATTATCTGTGCGAAGAATCTTGACCACTTTCCCTGATTGCTTCTCCACACGAGTCTTGAAGTCCTGAAATCTGTCAAATACTTCACTCTTATGAATGAGAAAGTAGACCCAAGTGAAGCGGGAGTAGTCATGAATGAAGGTGAGAACATAGCGAGCCTTACTAAATGAAGGTGCTGGAAATGGACATGCTACATCGCTGTGAACAAGTTGAAGAACTTCCAAAGCTCTCCAAGGTTTCCCTTTATCAAACTTCTCTTCGGGATGCTTGCCCATGGAACAACCTGAACATACACCCTCTGAAGAACTGATTTGAGGTAGACTTGTGACCATGTCTTTAGTGCTTAGCTGCTGAAGATAGCGGTAGTTGAGGTGACCAAACCGCTCATGCCATAGCTTACTTTCTGAATTTGAATGAGTAAGCAAGGCCCTAGAAGGTGAACTTGGCACAAAATGGGAGAATGAATAAAGCCTTGAGTTGTCATTGACTTGTCCCACTACTACCAAGGCATCATCATCAAGTTCCTTTACCACAACTGAATCTGGTGTAAACTCAACCTTTTTCCCATTCCCATAGTGAGCGATTTGGTAGATGGAGAGAAGGTTGGTAGACAAGTTAGGAACATAGAGAACATTCTCAAATGTTCCATCATCCATGTCAACTGAACCTTTCCCTTCAACCTCTACTTGTGTGTCATCACCTATGTAAATGTGAGGTACCTTAGATGGCTCTAATGAAGAAAACTGCTCCTTTGTAGAACCCATGTGATATGAGGCACCCGAGTCAAGTATCCATTGCTATGAAGAACCTGTTGTAGCCACAAATGCTTGCCCTTTTCCCTTAGACTGAGAGGAAGAGGAAGGAGAGGAATCCTTCTTTGTGTAGGCGGATGGCAAGTTGATGTTGTTTTTCTTGAGAAGATTGGTTAACTCATCAACTTGCTTTGCGTGGCATCGATGCTCATCATGACCATACTTCTTGCAATATGCACAAGTTGGTTTATCCTTCTTAGGTGGTGTCCCCTTCTTGGAAGAGGATGAAAAATCGCCTTGTGATGGAGAGGATGATTGTCCTTTTTCCTGGTGTGGCTTAGACTTAGATTGCTTCTTCTTCTTGTTGGAATCTTTGCCTTGACCTCCTTGATTCCCTTGATTAGCCACCAAAGCCTTGGACTTTGAAGACTTGAGAAACCCCATGTTCAACAACTTAGATTGTTCCAATATTAACATTTCTGTGAAAGCATCAAATGAAGGCATAACATAAGAACTCCCCACTGTCAAACGATGAGTTTGGAAGCTAGATACAAATGTTGCATATTCTGGTGCAAGCTTGTCCAACAAGTTGAATATCAATTAAGCATCCTTTTTGTCAATTCCATAATCCTTAAGCTTTGCTCTTAGCTCATTTGCTTTGGTGACATAATCTTGGATTGTATCAAAACTCTTGGGATCTAAGTTGGTGAGCTCATTGTCAATCTGATAGCCTCTGATTTCATCAACTTGTCCATACAATTTCTGAAACATATCCCAAGCCTCTTTGATTGTTTTACACTTCTCAATGTGAAAAATGAGGTCATCTGATACATACTTGTGTAAGGTTCCAAGAGCCATGCAATTCTTTGTGAGCCATTCTAATTGAGCAATTGGATCAGCCTTAGGATCAGGTGGTGCTGTTATTGTTCCATCTATGTAGTGTGTGAGACCCTTTTCCATTAGTTTACTCCATAATTTAATTTTCCATGATGCATAATTATGTGGAGTTAAAGGTGGAAATTTATTAGGACTCATTGCAACAAAAATGGAAAGAGCACAAAGAGAGGCACAATCACACAAGACACCCCCCAAATTCACTCAATCAAAGAACCCCCCCTCAAATGTGATGATTTGACACTTTATAATTAGTGCGTATACAATGGGCCACTTGCAAAAAATGGCAAAGTGGACTTCTGATTACAATTTTACAATTGCCTCAATAAGGCCAAAAGAGTCTCAAACTGATAATGCAAGAGATCTAACTAAGATCCAAGCAAGTTACAAGTACCTAATAGGCCAAATAAGACCAATATCTGAAAGTACAATTTTCACTCAAAATCTCTGAAATCTGATCATAGATTCTGAAAGTAGACGAAAAAATAAGCAGTTTCAAAAAAAACGGCACCTGAAAAGGAGGTCGTATGAGCTCAAACGAGGCCTTTGAAGTTGCAGAATTGAGGATTGGACAGGTACAGCTGAGAGAATCCAAAAATTCCAAAAAAACTGTACACCAAAATCAGAAAATAACCACACCACTGCGAAGATCACGAAATTTTAGCCCATTTCAAAAAAAATTGCACCAAAAAAGGAGCAAAAATGAGCAAGATATGGCCTTTCAAAGTTGGACTGCAAAACTGAAAAGCTCAATGGAGAGGGGTCAATTTTTTTTCAAAAAATGCTGATGTGGTGCTGACATCAGCAAGTCACTGTGTTAAATTTGATGACCGTATGACCGTCGCAAAAACTTCGCCTCCCTGCTGACTGGGCGTCCGTACTGTACGAACTGTTGACTGGGCAGGTGACAGTGCAGGTGACTGTGCAGTAAGGATGATGACATGGCACTGTACGAACGGACTGCGTGGCGCGGTGACTGTGTGTACGGTTTAGCCCACGGGCTAGTGGCCGCCTGCCACGTGGCAGACGTGGGGCCGCCTGTGTTGGTGGTCGTCGACAAAGGGAGCGGCCAGAGCCGAGGGGCCGGCGGGGAGAGCGAGGCTGCCGGTGGCGGCGTCGGAGCCGGCGGGCGAGCGGGGAGATTTGGGCGCTTGGGCGGCGGCGGGCGACGGGGACGACGGGTACCGACGCGGGCGACGGAGGGGAGACCGGCAGGTACGGGCGGTGCCTGCAACCCCTGCACAAAGGGTACGACCCTGCAATGCAGGGTACAACAGAGTACGAGGGTCTGCGGACCCCTCAAAAATGCAGCGAACAACTTTTTATTTTTATTTTTTTTGATTCGCTTTTTTTAAAAAAAAAAATTTTGAAATTTTTTGTTTTGAAAAATAATTTTTTTTTTTCGAAATCCGTACGATAATAGCCAAAATAGGTCGACTTTATAGTCAAAATTTATGGAAACGGCCTCCCGGATTCAACGGTGATGTCCAAATCGCTGTATGATGCCCCCAAAAAATGAAGATCCCCAAATCCAAAAATAGAAGCCTTCCACGATGTCTCCAAAAACCGATCAATGAAGCCCCAATAGCTCTGATACCATGTACGATTTTGCCAAGATCAAGGGCACAATGAAAAGCATAAAAGAGACAATAGAATGACAAGAACAAACTGTATTCTCATCAATATGCAAAATGATCAACTGGATTAACCAATACAATGAATAGAGGCCTGCTTATATAGGCAAGGCCATATGGATGTATGAGCACACAAATTTGACATGTGGCTCAATGAGAAACAAGGGTAGGTAAGAAATACTAGGGGTAGGTAGGAGAAATAATATAATATTCCACAAGAGGTGGATGACCCACCGAATGTGGAGTGTAACAACAAAATAAGACCACAAAAGGTGGAATTTCTCCTACAAGCTCTATCCCTATGTGCACACTTCCCTAAGTGTCTCAAATCCAAACTACGAAGAGATGCATTATCCTAAGTTAACTTAAGCAAGTGTAATTATATCCAAAATGAATATTTATTTACACCAATAGGTTGTTTGGGCATGGGTGTACATACAAGAAGTCTTTGTGCCCTTCTTGTCTGGGACTCAACATTGGAGCGGTTGCCAAGTGGATATTTATTCCTATCATATCCTATGGTCAAAATTCATTTTTTCATAAAGGCTCATATTTCTCTCAAATAGTTAATGGCTTTACAAGAATAAATCCATAAACACTTTGAGGTAGGGTCTTATGGCCATGTATATATGTTTTAGGTAATTTTGGTGTGGCTTATTTAGTTTCTCTTTGCTTCATATTTATCTTGTTGGGCCTGCTCTCTTTGCCCCTCTGCTTGCTTGCACGCAATGTCGTTTCCTTATAAATTTTCTAACTATGTAGCCCAATGGATAAGGCACTGGTCTCTGTATAAAGCTCTAGATTCTCTGCGTCCCCTTGGTCCTTGTCCCCAGGCATAGCTAGTTGTTGCCCCTTACTTCACTTTTTAAAGTCGCCTACCCATAGGAAATCCTTTCTTCCTTTATCGCACTTGCCTTATCAGTGAAATCCTAACATGTCAGAGCTATGTTTGATTTTCCCAAGTTTCGCTTTCACCCTATATCATGATAGAATGAAGAGTTAATGCTTATCGGGTGGTGACTAATCAGTCCTCGCAGTTCCCACTTCTTATTCCTCTCTAATACCCAATGCCCCTCACGAACCGATATTAGAGTATCAGAGGTTTTCAAGCTCTTTTTCTATCGGTCTCTAAGTCAGTCCACCGCCATGCACAATTTCCAAAAAGTGAATCAAAGGAGATTTGTGAAGTACCATCATTAATGACAAATTAAACGGTTAAGAGCATGCAAAGGTAGCGACACAAGTGGTAATTCTTGATATTATTACTTTTCTGCCAACATAATTAAATGCACCACCTTTGAAGACTGACTGAAGTAATGTGTGCCATCATGATCTCCCTCTGTCAAAATAGTTTTGCCTCATAATGACCAACTGCCATTTGATAACCCAGACTTGAATTGGCCAGAGAACCAACAAGGGAATATCATCCAAGGGCTGTATGCTCTTGCATGAAAACAACAAACCGATTTTGTTGAATATAGGAAGACTATTGCCTTATTAATAAAAAATGTCGAGCAAGTCGAAAATCATGAACGACGTCTACAAGAAGAAAACTTGGTGATTAGTCTGAGAAGATGGTTCTTATGGGGAAAGGTCCCATGGTGTAGCTGAATGATGAACACATGTAGGATGACATCCTTTTCGACTTGACCGACCTTTCTCAGGAGCTTATAGAAGATGAAGATGAATTTTTAGCATTCCTCTCGGTACTTATAGAAGAGGAGACAAAGGTAGAGATGATCAATAATCAGATTGTCAGTCAGAATTCAGTGCCCAAGGAAGAAGGAGTGTGAAGTTGACAACTATTTATAATATGAGTATAGTGTTAGTTTTGGTAATTTTTGTTTTAATCTAAAATCATGTTTAAAAGGTCATTTACAAGACCGTTACTCTGAGACAAACCGTTTCTTGAAAATGAAAAAAGGGGATTTAGATATAAAAATTGGTAATTAGTAGATAGAAAGAAGGGGGGGGGATTTTAGCTCTAAAAAAGGAAAATAGCAATGCAATTTTGTAGTAAGGAAACATAATCTCTGTATAGAAAGAAAGAGTCTTTGTACTCTCCAAATTTTGTTCAGGAAATAAAGGGTGTTTCTAAAACTTTATTTTCATTGGCATTTATTTATGGTTGCTATTTTCTTATGTTAATAGAAATCAATCCTGGAAGGTTTCATATGTTACAATAGATCACGATGTAGTTATTTTATGAACTTTGAGTCTGGAATATTCACATACTCTAAGAGGAATTGTTGTTATTTTCCTAGTTATTTCTTGTTGGTGCTGGGAAAGGGTGAATTTTGTGTCATTTGTTTCAGTCCATTTGTTTATAAATTTGTGGTTCACATTTGTAGTGTGGCTATGCTCAGATGTTAGTTTTGTCTTTCCTGCTTTTGGGTCAAAAGCATACCCAAAAATCAAATTATATCATAATAGGGAGCTATACCTCTTAAATTCAAAGGAAGGTTATCTATCTAACAAAGATATATCCTATTGTTGGTTTTAGTTTTGTCTTTCAATTTGGGGTATTTGTGAGTCATCTTTGAAGTTATTTTAGAAAGGTAAAAATCTGTTAACCAACACTTATTAGCTTTGCTTTTTCTTTCCCCACAAGACCATTTCACTTAAGCTCTAATCACCGTGGGGATAGTGGGGGACACCATTTGCTATGATTTTTGTTTCCCCGTGAGGTTGCTTGACTTCACTCTTCATTTTCGCGGGATAGCAAGGGACGCCTTCTGCTTTGCTTTTATGCTACCCCACTGGGTCACTTTTCTCTAGACGTCCATGCTATGGGATGGTGGGGGAGAAAACATATCATGTTATTTACATCCCTGGAAACCACCTCAAAAAAGACTTTTCTCTTAGATCTTCCTTGCTGCAGGATGACGGGGCAACAAACCCGTCGTGCTATTGACATCGGTGGAAACTACTCTGCAGAGGTTTTTTGTCTTAAGATTTCTTGTTGCGGGATGGCAGGGCAACAAACTTGATGTGTTACTTACATCCCCACAACAGTTTTGCAGCTGCCTTGGGTCAACGCAAAGAGTTGATTGCGAAATAGAGAGCGATAACATAGTGTGTTATGCACTTCTTGTAACAATGTGCTACTGATACTCCCTATAACTGCACGCGACTAACATGATGTGTTAGCATAACTGTAACTGCACTTTTTTGAGTCAGACCAGTTTGCTCAATGCCTTACCAACTCAAAGCCCTATGTCTTCTTGTCCTCTTTGCAAGTCCCAATAACACATACCATGCTTGCTTTCTATATCTTCTTGTGTGACTAACACGGTGTGTTATGTTATGCTGCAACAACACTTTTTATGAGTCAAGTCAATTTGCCCAATGCCTTACCAACTTCATGGCCTTTGCCTTCTTTGTGCAATTACAGATCCAATAGCTAACTCCAATTATATCCTTTATCTTCTTCGTGGCCTTTGACTACATGCAAACTCATGATTGATCAACTTTCACACATACACATATAAATCTGCTTACCTTTGCCAACCTGGAACAACCCCATCTCTATCAATCCAACCTTCGTCTGGGGCATTCATTTACCTTCATCTCTATCCAATGGGTGTGAGGCTATCACTCTACACTTCCTCTATCAAGCCACACTTATTCTCTATGGCACTTATCGTCTCTGCATCTCTGTCTACTGTATCTTCTCAACCATTGACATTAACGACAATCTAATGCCAACACTAGGTTTATTGATCAATGATTTAGCTAGACAAAGAGTAGCCAAAAAATGTATGTAATATATCAAGTTTCAAAAGAAAGGGAGCTTAAGGCATTGGTCTTTGCTTCAACACAAGAAGTAACTAAAACTGTTGATCAATGCAAAATAAAAAAAGAGGTAAGCAAAGTGTTTTCACATGTTATTGGGGAAAAAGAAAAAGAAAAGGGAGAAATGAGTAGAGACGAAATATTACAATTTCTTGAATGGTCTTGTAATACCTCAAAGAATTGCTCAAAGATGTAGGTATTATCAAGATCCTTAGATGCTCATTTTACATTTGAAGTTGAAAATAGTAGCAGCTCAAGCAGAGGAAAAAAGTCACATCCAACTCTTAATAATTAAGAGTGGATGAAGGTTAAAATCAAGAAATCCAAAAATAAAAAGTATATATCACAAAAAATGGTGGTGAGATTGCATTCCAAATTGAATATTTCATTCTGTAGGGATTTTTAGGTAGTAGGATTGTTGGTTGAAATCTCTAGAGAAGTAACCCTTGGCTTTGGGCATTATATGTTATTATTCTCGGTCTTTTTGATTTCTCTTAGGCAAAGACTCTTATAGAACCCTACTATTTTATTTAAGAAAATAGTTAATACTTTAAAATATTTCTAATGATAGCCACATCATTGAGCACTAATTACTCTCATAAGATTGTTTACTTGATCAAATCATGGAGAATGTTTAAAATTTAACTTTAGTACGAGAAACAAAATATAGATGTCATTAGTAATTTAGAAACAAATAATTACAAAATAAATATATGTCATTAGTCATTAGATGGCTAAAAAGCACAAAATTAGAACTCAGGAAATGGTTAGTGAAGAGGAGGAGGGTGCCAAAGATGATGGTAAGAGTGGAAGCGCTTGCAGATACTCGAATAGGTTGGTCGACCACTTGGTGAACAAAACTGGAGGCAAGAAATTATTTGATTATGAGGAAGAATCGAAGGAGGAGGAAGCCGAGGATGAAGATGAGGAGGCATGCAACATGTGGAAGGCTGAAAGTTCAGACAAACCAACCGGTGAGAACTTTGAATAGAATGCACCTTTGGACCTGACCGAAGATGCAATGTTAGAAGAGGAAAACATTCAATAGGGGATAGCGAGCACAATTGTGTCAACTGCAAGACCATAGTGAAAGAATTAGAGGCTCTAAGTAATAAGGTGTTGGAGATAGAATAGAAGATGGTCAGTGTCTCCAAATTTAGTATGAAAATGATGCATAGTTCTGCTACCTCCATGTTCCAGAAGTAGAGGGAAGTCCTAGGTAATGATGCTAAAAAAGAAGGGAATTACAAGGAACTCTTTAAGTTCCTTACTGATGATTGGAGCCATGTGCTCAAATAGCCGCTGGGTGACTAGTTTTATTTCTCCAGGCCTTTTGGTCTTTGTTGTTAAGACTTTATTTTGTTTAGCTATCTAGTTAAGACTCTTTATGGTTTTTGATATTTGTTGTTAGGTTGCTATTAGTCTTTGTGTTGTTAATGTTTATGTTGCCGATGGACTTTGAGTGTAAAAAGTCAACAAGGGTTTCGTTGCTTTTTAATATAAAAACAAATAATTAAAAATTCAATATAGAATAATTAAAAATAAGATAAACAATAGTAATTTTTTCTCTACATAAACCCATGCCATATAACATTAATATTCATTATTACAATTACTAATAAAGATATTTTTGAGACACTAAAAAAGAAAAAGAAAACCCTTAGACTAAATATGTTTGAATGAATTGCCTTGATGTCAATTTGAAATGTAATAAATGTAATAAATATCAGCTCAAAAACTTTTTTGATTTTCCATAATTTTAAACTAGTTAAAATTTTAAATTGTAATAAATGCACTAAAAGTAAGTTCAAAAAACTTTTTGAACTAGTTAAAATTTTAAATTGTAATAAATGCACTAAAAGTAAGTTCAAAAAACTTTTTGATATCTATACATCAAAAAAATATTATTTAAAAAAGATGCAAGGTCATTTTAAAAATTAAAAATTAAAAAATTCTTGTTGATCCAACCATTTAGATTTGCATTAGTCCAAATCCTATCGCCATAAAAAAATGGTGAAAAAAAAGAAAAAAGAAAAATTGAATTTATTAAGGGGACCCATTCAACGTCTGTGTATAGGAGGAAAATGACGAGGGGTTCTCACGACCTACCAAAAATTCCGTCGCCGACAAGGAAGGGATACATACTATCCATTATTATGCATTTCAATCAATAATACAACTCCAAGTTATTATGTATATATATACATTTTTATGGACAGCAGGGCTGACTGAGAGAGACGGACAGAGACGATCAGAGCGGATCTGAAACCCAATTAATAATAGCATTAGAAGCGCCCATTAAATCCGTCTACATTTGTTTGTTTGCTCTTTAAATTTGCCCTGTTCGGTGTCTCCTCCTGCTGTAGTTCACAGTACAAAACCATGAGGATGGGATTACATAAATAAATATGTCCTGAATTACTCTTAAAAAGAAAGTCGCTCATAATTGCTGTGAGGAGTGTAATTTTAGTTTTCCAGGAGCAATCGGCAACATTGTGACCTATTCACAATGGGTATTTGGGATACTTTTTTGAATTGGCTTCGCAGGTAAACATTTTCAATGACACCATTAATTTTAGGGTTGCATTTTCTGATTTTTCCAAATTATGCTTCACATAATTTAATATATGGTAAAGCTTCCAATTATTAAATGGTGTGAATGCAAATGTACTCGACGCGAATTAATTTCTCAGTAGATGGACTGTAATGATCTTAGGTTTTACTTTTTAGCTCATTTAATTAATATAACAATGATGTTTGCAGCCCAATGCATTAAATTGTAATTTTTATGTACTGTTCTGATATTAGAGGGTGTTGTTACATAGGAGGAAGATTGCACAATCTATCCTTATGGATTCCGGATTTTGACCTCGTGTACTCTGCTTTTTTATGTCTGAATTTTCAATCCTATAATAGCATTTATTTGTAATACAATTCCAGCTGCTTTCCTGAGCAAACGTGGCATGGATAATTTGAACATGGGCAATTAAGTCAATTCCTGGATTTTATTTTTCCTTGATTTGAAAGAATTATTTAAGCTGGAGTTATATTCATATTTGCTTCGGTTTCTTTCTGTATGGTAAAACCCAGGGGTCGAATGCGTTTTGTCAGTATAAAATAGCTCGCCATATCTACATTTCGTAAATTAAGAAATAAAAGCTATTATGTGCGCCTATTGAATAACCTGTTGTTTACCGTCAATACATGTGATTTTGGCAAAAGAAATAAATTCAGGTAAATTTGGACAATGTATTTTTGGAATGTTTTTACAATTTGACAAAATTATAAAAAGAAAAAAGGACCGGAATCATCCAATCGGCAAAGAAACAGAACCATAAGTTTTTTCCTTCACTGTGTATTGTGTACTTATTTTTTCTTGAAGTTTCATTTGGTAGAAGTTACTGCAGCTGGAATACGTTTTGTTCCTGTTTTTCCTTTGCACACATATTAGGTGAGAAATTGACACAGTTGCTTGTAAATAAATGCAGAAAATTTAATGAAATACCTACAGCAGAAACTATTGGATGACAAATTTTTTTGGGAGTAGATGCTGTATTAAATGTCAGGGTGTTTTCGTTGCTTTTTAATCTTTCTTTACCTATATTCTGCCACTGAGTTCACTTTGTTTCTCTTCCTGATGATTTTGTCCTTGAATTTCGGTTTGATGAAGAAGTTTGCAAGTCCAGTGAACATTATGATTCTCACAACTTCGTTCACCATGCAGTTTGCATTTTCCTTTCAATCATATTACACTCCCCACATTATAACAGTTTGGAAGAAATAGTAAACAGATGGAAGCCAGGAAAGGGTCAAATATGAACATGCATCTGAAAAGAAAATTGAAAAATAATGAGTAAGAGAATCACAGGTAAATTATTTTCCAGATTTACATATCAAGGATAGGAGCTGATCCTTTTTAATTGCTGTACTGTCAAGTGGATGTTGTAATACATAAACTTGATTGTGTGCATCCCACTTATTCTTTGATATATAAAATTTTGGACTTCTTTCTTAACTTTGACTAGAACAAGGTTTGTTCAAACTGATGAATTGTTAAAGAACATTTCAAGTTTGATTTTCTTACTTGCGGACTCAAGTATATGGTACTGTATTTTATTTTATTGTGATGAGGAAGATGAATCCCAATTTTAATCATTTGATTCATAAATAGTATGTTTGTAGGTTGTTAGCAAATATAGTATCTGTATCGATACAACTATAACTGAAGGCATAGTCTTTAGTTTTTAAGGGCGTGTAAGGGCTGATTTGGATGCTGGCATTTTCATCTACTAGTGCTTGCAGATTGGAGGAAGTTGGAATTGACAAAACTAATTGTCTGTATTTTTTTCATTTTCTTAAAGACTGTAGAGAAACTATGCTGCTTCTGGTTCGGTTGCAGGTGGTCTATCGAGATGGCTTGTTACTTTAAAGTTTTAAACAACATTGTGACAGTTGCAACAGTAATCTAACATAGCTGCCTTAGTTCAAATGATCCACACTTGGTCTTTTTTAGCTTTTAGTTTTGAGATTATTAGCTCCCTTTTTTAAGCATTTCACGTTCAGTCAGTTTTAGCTGCAATTAGAATAAGATTGTTGAAAGTTGTTTAAGACTTTCTAGCAATGAATACATGATATTCTTGTTACTTTTCACATTTTTTAATGTATACTTTTATAAATGATACATTTATAAATTTACTCAATCTATTGGAACTGTATGGAAGAGTACAATAGGATATGTTTGGTCTGGGTTAGCATACAGGTCCAGTCAGAAAAAATGAATTTCTTTCGTTTTTTTTATTTTGACTCTTATTTGACATATTTTGCAAATTTAGGTAATAGTCATGATCTTTATTTGCAAAGGACTCTAGCACAGCTTGATATCATGTTCATGGAGAAGTTTTATTAGCTGCATACAATATCTAGTTTTAAAATTTTTTCCCATGCTTTTTGTTGTGCTAATCCGGCAATCCTATTACCTCTTCTTCATCTTAATGATAGTTCACAAATTATGATAAAAAACATCAATGCAAACAAAAATGAATCGATGTTTTTTATGAATCTTATGAAATCTTATGGTTACATCTGCAAATATGAATCTTATGAAATAAACCTCTAATTCTGAAATAATTCTTTCCATCTTAGAAAATATGAAAGTAATATCTTAGAAAATCTGAAAGTAATTACTACTGGAAATATTTATTTTTATCATCAGATATTTTAGTATATTTTGATACTTTATCCTAATATAACAACTGGTATATAATGTGAGAAGAGAAGGGTTTTTAGAAAGATCCTACGATTTGAATTTCTATTGCAATATCATAAAATAAGAGCAGAAAGATCCACAATAAACTATTCCTTACTTAACCAGAATAACTCACAGAGCTGTAAAGAAAGTGCAAATCTTCAATGGAAAGTTTAAATCATGAAAAATATCTGAATCAAATACCCAATCTTGGTGTAACTTAACTAGATATTTCCATAAAATGAATGAAACAAGAGTCTATCAAATATTGTATGCAATAAGAAATCCAACTATTGTTTAGAAACCATCAAGTAAACTGCAAACAAAAGAGTTTTGTTTTACAACTCTAGTTGGTATCAACAATTTCCAACCCTTACAAAAGAGAAAGCCATTGCCTTTTATAAGAGAAGGCAATACATTTAGTAGATACAAGTGGCTAGGATTCATCCTTGACCAACAATTCAGATTTTGTATGCGCGAGTGCTTTTGAGAACTGGGGATCATAACTATGGTATGTAAAATGAGTGCAAATCCTATAAAAATCTGCAAAAATGACATTCTAGAACTTGCATGAAGGCTATCAATACTTTGCAACTCAATTGTTTTTTTAAAGGGGTAAATGCTTTTGACCTAGAGCTATGAACTGGTGAGGTCACAAATGGGGGACCTCATCCCTAATATAACATTCAATTATAACACCCCAGCGAGATTTGAACCTCTTGATGGGAAGAGCAACAACACCACAACTTAACCTTCACACTATACCAATATTGGCATTTTGCAACTCAATATTGGCATTTCATCTTCTACCATTGAAATTACAAGAAAATTTGTACCCATTGGATGGAATTGATTGGTGATGGTTTTGAAGGCAGGAAAGTCTCCTAGGACAGTTATATGGGTCAAATTGGGTCATTAATGGTGTTATCAAAATCTTTGCATGCGATTAAAGAATCCATGATTGATAGCATGTGACAGCCTATTAGATTTCTATGTCCTTTTCATGCTGCATGCTCCCAAGGTGACTTCGATTTCTTGCGGTTAAAGCTTGCATGGGTGGTACTGCTGTATTGCATGCTTTGAGATCATTATCGCCCTCCTAAAATCCTACAAAATTTAAAAGAAAGCTATTAGACTTGATCTTAGCATAGAAAAATATGAGTTTCATGCATTTAAAACAGTTTGAGGGACTCCATAAGAGATCTAGACATCAAGACATCATGGTGGATGTCTTTTAGACAATTGAAATTCTTCCAACTTTTGATTTTCTTATGAAATTTTTCTTAAAACATCTTTGCAAGATTTGAAGGAGAAGAGAACATTGGGATGTCCTAAAGAAAAGTCCAAAACTGTGGACTAACTCTTCAAAGATTTTCATTGCTTGTCAGTTATTTTGGAAATTTGCAACTCATCAACATTTTTGAACATTCCAAAATCCTTGTTGGCATCTTGGAGCTTCCTAGAACTTGCTAACCTTCAACACTTTCCTTTAGTTTATGTTGTTGGCACTTTTAGACTTCTTTGAATCTTGATGGCATTTTAGAGACTTGGTGAACTTTAGAACTCACTGTTAACAATCTTATTCTGCTTTGTTTGTATTGTTTTCTCTAGGAAGTTGTCAACAGTTTAGAGGTTTCACAAACTAGTGAAAATCCGGCATTTGGTTGTTGGTGTTTTGGGGAATTTTAAAACCCTATCTGGTATTGTGGAGGTTCAATAACTTGAGAACCTCCAATGTCTACATGACAGCATTTTGGGGGATTTTCAAACTATATTGGCATTTCGTCGATTTAGCTAATTTTAGAACTCACCAACAAAGGTTCCACTTTGTCCCACTTCCATTGTTTCTCAAGAATCGGCATTTTGAAGGTTTTTGAAAGTTTAAAACTTGTTGACATATTTCTTAGAAGTCACCTTTTTTGTGCCATTAGCCATTTGCAGAAATCTAAAGGATAATTATTTGCAAACAACTTGAACTTGGAACATGTGAAACTTGGCCATTATTTAACTTTGAATTACACTATCCAAAACCAAGGTAAAGGATAGGAGAATTAGGGGGACAAGCAAAATAAAAAACGAGAAAAGCAGTGGGGGGAAGATCCACATTTTGCTTTTTGGCAAAATCTGGGGCATGTATGCAGGGCACAACATGACCCTTAGTTACCAAAGCTGATTGATGGCCCTTTGAGGTTCAAAGATTATTATTATACAGCTCAAATTGATGTGAATATAAATTTTCCAAACAGAAAATAATCAACTGCAATAAATGGCAAAGAGAATGCACATCCTAGGTTCAATATTAGGAGCTTTCCAATAGAACTGTTTGGAATCATGGATAAGAACGTCAATGCCCAAACCAGCTTATGTCCAGCATGGGTAGGGTTGTGAGTCTGTGAACGAAGCAAGCGTGAAACAATGTTGGTAGTACGGATAGCAGGGTAACCACTGCAAAATGTACACATGGTAGCGAGGTAGGACTGATTCATATTAACAAAATAAATGTGTATTTGTGAAACACACAAGTTCAATCTCGAAGTCCAATAACAATGATGGGTAATTAGCAACAAGGTTCAATAGGGCCAATGGAAAGAATTCCGTCTCTCTTGATATCTACCCAAAATTCCTTACCAGATTATTATGAGTTTCCTTTAACTAAGAGCAATTAAATATTAGCTAGTCAGTGCTGAATCAAATATGCTATTTCTGCTTGTACTTGACCGGGTTAGCATGGGTTTCCTTAATTTTGAAGGAACAAAAACCAGCTACAGTTCTGATAAATTTGTTACAGCTTTGGGCATGGTTCTCACTGATAGAGAAGGCAAACTATCTACAACAAGATAGTGCATCCTCACATCCTCTGGAAACTTGTGATTGGATATAAATTGTATATGGTGATGCATGTGGCAGAAGTGCAATGGTAGACTTCAGAGTGAATTCTATTTTTTATGTAATGGATTCTTTCCGGCATGCATCTCCAAAAAGTGGCCTTAGATATAAAAATTAAAGCAGGTTAGCAAATGAATACTATTCATGCCAAACTCACCTTGACCTAACATTTGCAGATGATTCTCCTGTGCTCCTATGAGGATTTTAAACAGATATTTGAAGTTGAACAACCATGTCTAATGATTCAAACTCTAGTACATCGTTACTTAACAAAATAGTACAAACTATCAGCTTGTGACATACTAGTATCAAATATATTCCAATAACACATTAACACTTTCAATGCCAATGGCAGATTTTAATTTTGTTTAATTATGGAATATAAGAATTTAAGCATGCATTCCAGTTGTAGGTGGAACAAATTATTATTATTACAGTATGGAGTTGGATCAGTTCAGCAATTCTTTATGCAACTATTTGTTACAAGACTTATGTTTTCCAGGTTTGGGGACATGTTTTATCTAGTTCAGGATTCTTATTATTTTTTAGATGTAAGTCAGTCTTTTCTATTTTTCTCTTATTGTGAACATCACTTTTCTAAATGCTGGTCAAGAATTGAAGATGATAATATTTATCTGTTTGCAAACTCGGAAGTTCAAACATATTATAAATGTAAAATTTTGTCCTATGCAGTCTATTTTTCAAGCAAGAGATGGAGCTCTCTTTAATAGGGCTCCAAAATGCAGGGAAGTCATCACTTGTAAATGTTGTCGCGGTCAGTACTATCGATCCATTCCCAAAACTGTGGTATATCCTTAGAAGTTTGATGACATCATTTTCTGTGCAACTGAACTGTTTACTGAAATCTAAATTTCATCTTTCCAGACCGGTGGCTATAGTGAAGACACGATTCCTACTGTAAGTATTGCTACATATATATAGATAAATTCTTATTGATTCTTCAATCAGGATTGTGTTTTTGTATCATCTCTAAATCTAGTTTAGTCTTTTTGTGGCTTTCAAAGAATTTCCATTCTTTCTTGAAGTCGTTTGGTTCCTTAAATAAAAGGGGGAATTTTTGTATATGCTGTTGTTTTCTGTTGTTTTCAACATCAGGTTGGGTTTAACATGCGAAAAGTGTGCAAGGGAAATGTGACAATTAAACTATGGGACCTTGGAGGTCAACCTAGGTTCCGTAGCATGTGGGAACGTTATTGTCGTGGAGTCTCAGCAATTGTGTACGTTCTCTACAAGCCTCCCTAAGTTGTAGTTTCAAGTTTTGAAATATTGTTGAATCTTGACATTATATATATATATATATTCTGAGGAAGGCTAACACAATTTATATTTTGCCGATCTATCATATTCCTGTAAATTGTGTGTCAATGTTCTAACAACTCTTAAGCATTCAGACATCCTGTGTATCATGTTATCTATATTTTAAATGATTTCTTTGGGTTTTCTTGCCAACCGTTTCTCCTCATTGCAGATATGTTGTAGATGCTGCAGACGGGGAGAACCTGTCTATGTCCAGAAGTGAGCTGCATGATTTATTGAGCAAGCCTTCATTAAATGGGATTCCCTTGTTGGTACTCGGGAATAAAATAGATAAGCCAGAAGCTGTTTCAAAGCAGGCATTGATTGATCAGATGTGAGTCCTAGTTATATTCATAATGTTTAGAAGCCTGGAAATATAAGAAATATTCCAAGAATAATTGCTGATTGTGTCATTCTCACAGTTGCCTTGTTAATTATAATACAGTTTCTTAGAGATAGAGCTATCATTCTTTTTAATGTTTCGCTTCTGAAAAGCCAAAAAATTGAATTTGCAGGGGCCTTCAATCTATTACGGACAGAGAGGTTTGTTGCTATATGATATCATGCAGGAACTCCACAAATATTGATGTTGTTATTGATTGGCTTGTGAAACACTCCAAAACAGCAAGCTGAGTTTTGCTCAAGACTACGAGGCTTAATGGGTCTTCATTTTGATGAGAGATTATACGAGGCTCAATTGTTGGGGAGCTGATAGTTTGGTAAAATTTGATCGAGCAATCTACAGAGGGTTTCAGTTCCAAACTTCAGTCCTCGTGTCTTAGAGCATTTTTATATTATTTCTTGTTCAAAATGTCATTGACCATTTCTAGAAGGATGACAACCGAATGGCAAATATAGAGGTTTACTAGGCATATTTTAATAGTTACACCTATGGGAAAGCATGAAATGTTCTATATTTTATTTGATTTCTGGGCAATTCTGCTCATTATTAATCTGATATTAAGCCATTTCCATTGTAAGTGCATTATCATCAGAGTGCATAAATGCGTATTTTCAATCATGTAAATCACTTCGTGATTTTTCATCTTTCAATTCTAGGTCTTTTATGCTTGTGCTACATTGAACCTGCTGTTGTTTAACTGCACTAGAAAGAATGTTTGCTGCGTATACTTATTTTATCATTTTTGTTTTTCAAATCTGTTAATCTTATGTCTTCTTCTGTCATACAATACTCGTTTTTGGTTGTTTCTTTGATTGGAGCAATTCCCGGCAGGTTTCATTCTTAGATTATTTTGGTTTCTGTTTGAATGTGCGGTGATCTCTTTTCTTGTTTGGGGTTGATATGGTCTATTGGTTAGCGTATGTGCTCTCCAATTAGTAGCAAAATGGTTCTGTTGGATAAGGTAAGATATGCATTAAGTGAGATATTTGACTGAATTAAGTGAGATATGCATGTAGAATATAATACTTGGGGGTTACGGGTGTCAATTCTCATTTGGATTGTTTATCAATTAACATTTTTGTCTTTTTATATTATAATTTTCTGAAATGGCTTATTCAAATTTTCAAAATGCTGCAGAAAGGGACAGAGGAAAATATTATTGATTATGTAATCTCAAATGGGGTTTTGTTGTGTGATGTTTCGGACCCCTCGATTCTTGTGGCTGTCAAACCTACGGCCCCTGTTACACCAACACAAGCAATTTGTTTTTTCAATTTTGTGGAGAGAACTTATGCTCATAATGTTATGATATTTTTTTATAAATGGGGGCGACTGTCTCATGGTTTTGAGTTTATTTATCTTATTTACATCCATAATTGTGTACAGACACACTCCCGATTGCTGTGGCTGTAAGTCTTGTGGCTGTCAGACCTACAGCTCCATTTACACCAACGCCAAGCAATTTACTTGGATTTTGTGGAGAGAACCTATGCACATAATGTTCTGATATTTCTTATAAATGAATGTAAAATTAAAAAAATTGAAGATAAGTTCAAGGAGGTGACTCATGGTTTTTGAGAGTTTCTTTTTTATTTATTTATATGCATAATTGTGTACAGACACACTCCTTCATCCCAAGTAATCTTAAAGAAAAAGAAAAATTAGTAAATGAAACTATTAATGTTAAGCATGTGACAAGTGTAAATCTTTATTATATTTGGAAATACGGAAAATTAATATCATAACACTAAATTTAATATGTTTTGAGAAGTTGATTGAACATTAATGACACCAAATGACATAACTAAAAATTTATGATGGCCATCATGTGTTTTAAATTCAATCATATTTATATAATATTGTTTTAGTTGATGATAGTCTAAATGTAGATCTAACTTAGTAATGAAACTTATATCATTGAATTCATCTAACGATTCATTAATAATAGTTACAATTCATTAATAATAGGAATATGAAACTTATCTTTATGAGTGATCTTATTGAGCTCCTTGTAATATGGGCACATTCTCCATGGCTTGCCTTTTTTTCAAAGTATAATCATTGAGAATAAATAGGCACTTTTCTTGGGATGAACAATGCTTCTCAATATTAATTTGATTGCATGATCATCATCTTTGATTGTATGAGTAGGGATGATCTCTTGAATCTTTGATTGATTTTTGAGTTTTTATATTTTATACTTCTACAAAATGTAGTAGTGCCCCTATGCTATAAGAATCTTTCTTAAGTAATTTCTTCATCTTATGAGAGCTAACAATTTGACTCAATGGTGATTGTATTCGAAACCATGTATAATTCTTGAAAATTGATTGACATTATTTCTAATTGTTTTATTTGTTGCACTCCTCAAACAACATCTATTCCTTCAATTGAGACAACAAACATTTCTTATTTTAGGTGATGATCTTCCATCAAGAGTTTTATATGATACCATTTGCCACCACAATAGAGTTGTTTTCCATCAAAACTATCATGACCTATAAGTTAAAGATTGGATATACAAAACAATTGAGATCATCAACCACTTTATTATCAATAAAGTTGTATGTACTTCTTGTATCAACCAACAATGTCATTACTTTTCCCACATTAAAATATTTTACTTTTCCCACATAAAACATATCTCGTAGACCAATCTCAAATTACTTAACCATAGTATATAAACATGAAAGAACATACACATGATATACCCAATATGACATGGAAAACCCATGGAGGGAAAAACCACGAAGAATGTTAGTTCTTAATATGAAAACATCTGTTAGGGTGACATAGGTTAAAGTGATTTTTACAAAGATGGCTCATTCAGTATGTTCACTATAGGTGGGCCCACTGCCCGACTAAAATCACCAGAAAAAGAAAGAGGGCTCACTGCCCAGAAGAAGAAGAAAGAATCCACCATTGAGGCACAACTGCCGCACAATTGAATTACCGGAAGAAACCTTAGGCTCATTGCCACCGATACCAAACAACATCAACACACAACCATATTGAACATCTGTAACCAAACATAACCTCACACAAACCAATATGAGATATATCTTCTTTTCAATCCAAATTCTTCTATATCTTTCTATCTTTATGTATATTCCTCATTACAATCATTCTTCATTTATATTGATCTCCGAAATAAAATTTTTAAGTCAGCCAAGGAGATAAAGAAACACAATTCAAAATAGGTCTTCACTAAGCATTCCCTCGGTGGAAAGCAACGAGAAGTGGACCACACCACGATACAACAACATGTTATCCAAATGCCGCAATCACCAGAGCATAAGGTAGAGCATTCAGGGTCAACCAAACTCTAAATGATCATATCCAAAACCACAAATCCAGAGCACACCAACATATGCCGAATTCAAATAACAAAGATAAGTGCATGAATAACATAAATGCAAAATCTTATCAATAGAATTGTAAATGTAGAGAAACGCAGAGCACCGCAACCTCTGCTAGAAAACATCATTATTGCATAGACATCTAGAACAAAATTTCTAGACCTTCAAAACACGAGAGTAATATCTCAAAGCAACATCCAACAACATATCAACACATCTGCAACATGTCAGCAATGCGGAGCAAAACCAAATATTGAAACACAAAATCAATACATCGATATCAATGACAACCATACTAACACATCAAACATCTTCACATTCGCAACATCACTTTGGATTCATTATTTATAGAAAAGTTCTTTAATTCGAAATATGATATTGTTTTTGTTGAACACACCTAGAGGCTAAAGGGGAGGCAACGAATCAGTCTTTAAAAAAATATTAAACTCTTAGCCCAATGAAATTCAAAACCCTTAAACCAATCAATAGCAATGAAAGATAAAACAATGAACACAAATGCATAAGAGGAAACTAGATTTATGTGGAAAACCCTAACAAGGGAAAAACCATGTTGAGATATCTCAAAATATATGAATAAGTACTACAATTTGTTATAAGGCTTGCTGCTTAAGGAAGCACACTACTCCCATAATGACTTGCTACAAAGATTCACTACCCCAGAGCTAGATACAAGGACTTGTTGAAGAGATTCACTATCTTAGAGCATAATACAAGATAATTTGAATCACAATGAATGAACCTTCAACATACACCATCCAAGAATCTCCTTAGAGTTTAGTTTCTCTCGAATCATTGCCTCAAGCAACTTTTAAGCAATTCAACTCCAAAACTTCCACCACACACATTTACTAATTCAAATTCACATCTTCCACCCATCCACACCCTTGCAACTGATTTCATCTTCTCTATACATCCTCCACAAGCAAAGAAAACATCAAATGAGGTCGGCCATAATAGGGGACAAGCAATGACCCTAACAAGTTGATCTCAAAACATAACTACGATCCAAATAAGGAGATAGAGTGCACCAAAAACAACTTATTACATATTTCCATGCAACCCCAAACAACAAACATACTAACACACATCCTCCCAATTCAAAAACAAGGTAACATGTAGATGAAATGTGTAAACCATTACCAGTCAACCTGAAAACACAAATTTTAAATGAATTTACACAATGCAACTCAAATCAAGACATAGTAGGGCCCAAAGGTAGCTCATCGCGATGTCCAATGTTGACACATATCCCCAAAACATAGCGCAAGCAAGAGATTAGGCCACATCGAATGGACAACCACAAATTACCCAGAAAACCAAATTCAGACAAAATGTGGCACCAAAAAGATCAACCACTATCACGTGGACTAAATAGAGTCATTCCATGAATTCTCAACAAAATTCCCATATACTTCTTTCACACTATCATGCCAAAACAACTATCACAATCAAACAGATAAAGGGTTCTTTATGTTGGCAATTGACAATCATCCAGTAAGGCAAATGGCATTTAGGGTTGTCATTGATGGCAACTCATCTTCAGGTGCAAATATCTTCTTGATTTATTTGGGTTAACCGGTATTCACTACACTCAACTAGTATATTCACTTTTCTTTACAACTGGTTAAGTCTTGATCCCGATAATGTGTATTTGGAACCCGGTTAAGGATAGGACCCAACTAAGATATCTTGTGGCCCTGATTATTTATTTCATGGAATTTTTGCTAGCACATGAAGGCTGACATGGTCATTGGGATTATGTATGATATACCTCGTGATCCGATAGCCGACATGTTTTATTTTCTTCTTGTGGCCGACATGTTTAACAAGTTAACAGGGTATTTAAGGAGATCTTTTAACGATGGATTTATACGATTTGGAATGAGATTATGGTTGCGAATGAATTAGAGATTGATGGTATGCATTTTGGTCAGCGATAGGAAGCTTTAGTTCGTAGTTTCATGTGCGCAGTCTCAACCGATAGCAGAACAAGGCATGATAGAGCATCAATGAACCGATACACATAGAGGGTTAACAGAGCTTGAACTGAAACTTATCCAACATGGTCAGATGCAATTTATAAGTTCATTTTTTTATTGTAATCACTTTGTAATGTTGTGTAAGTCAGTGAGACTTCTGTTTGAGCAGTGAGCTCTAAGCAGTTGGCTTGATTGCATGTGCAATCTCCTCTATGTAATATTTGTATACCTTGATCAAGTATATAGATATTGTGGGTATCAGCCCCACCGTGTTTTTTCCCTTTACATGGTTTTCAACGTATAAATACTGGTGTTATGGTTGTGCTTCTTTATGTGTTATTTGGTTTATGCACTTTAATTTTATTTACTGTTAACCGATTCATAAGCAATAAGTTCATAATTAGTTTTACTGGTAGAACATTGATTCACCCTCCTCCTCATTGTTCTTGGATTCCAACAATTGGCATCAGAGCTTGGTGCCTCGGAAGAAGTTTAATCAATTGAGGAAGATCCAAAACTTGGAATCAATGGAAACCGGTTTACAGAAGCAACTTCAACTTGCTCTTGAGGATCTTGATAATGAGCAGATGGAAAATAGTAAACTAAAGAATGAACTAATGCAAGCTAGAGAACACATCATTTCATTGCAAGGAAAGCTTTCAGCTATTCAAGCCAAGAGGAAGGAACTCTGTGATCAATTGCAAAATCAGAATAGTGATGAGGAAGATTCTATGAAGGATCAATGTCAGAAACTCACTCAGGAGAACACTATCTTGAAGAATGAGATGCAAGCCTTAACCATGAGAATGTGCAAGGAGATTGAAGACAGAAAAAAGAATGAAGAAAACCTAGCTCAAGCATTGAAGGACAAATCTGAAATGCAACAGTCTAATACATGAGAATGACATGTTGAGACTTAAGTTGGTCCAGTCCCGGAACAATGAGCAGGAACTTGAGAGATAGATCATAATCATGAGAGATGACTTAGTCACTGCAAATGAATATAAGGACAAATTCAAAGATAGCTTTGCCAAACTTGATGAACTAATGAAGAGTCAAAGATATGCTAATGACAAGAGAGGTCTTGGTTATGAAGAAGGAGAAAGCTCCGGTACTGCACAACAAGATCAATCATCTGGACAAAAGCAGAATCATGTCAACAACCGGAACTAGAAATCACCGGTAAGATAGCCTAATGCTCACAAATTCAATGGTACATGCTTTGTTTGCATTAAATATGGTCATATAGCAAGTCAGTGCAGAAATAGGAATACGCAAAAAAATGCATCAGTCACCGGTCTTGGAAATGTAAGATGTCATGCATGTAGTAGATTTGGACATATGGCTAACCAATGCAGATCAAAAGGAAAACAAGGGTTTAACAAAGCAATTCAGAAGAACAATATTGTCTGTTATGCATGCAACAAGATTGGACATATTGCTAAATATTGCAGGAGTAAGAACCCACCGGTAATTAATGGAAAAGCAAATGAGAAGGGAAAGGCATAGGTAGAAGATATCTAAAAACAACATGAGAAAAGATGGGTAAGGAGATCAAACACACAATTGGCAGAACAACCGGTAGAGTCATCAGGTCCTGCACCGGAAGCAGGAACAACCGGTAACTAAGGTACTCTACCTTAGGGGTAGGCAAATCATTGAAGATCATGCAAACACCCCAGATTAGATATGTAGTCAGAGAATTCTGATTGCGGATAGGTACTTAGGCGATTTCAGGTGTTTATCGAAACCAACTTGCAGATTATGCGACTCAGACAGTTTTCCTAACAACATTTATGATAGTGAACATTAGGGTTAATGGCGATAAAAAGGAAAAGTTAAGTTATTTTCTTCACACAACGATCGATCATTCAGAAGAGTGATTTCCAGAGCGATTCAAGAGTTCAAGGCGATTCGTGCAAGCATTTTCTCTCAAAAGCAATCTCATCATCCGACAGTATCTTGAGGTATTTTCTATTTACATAAACCCTAGTTTTAGTAGCCGCATTTGATATCATGGCTTCTTCATCCAATGTCGATACTCCTTTGATGGTGGAAATCAAGAACCGCCCCTGTCCTGAATTCAAGAAGTATCATTTCAAATCCCTTTTGGATGATCCACTGGGAGTGTTCTTGAGCGTTTGCCATGGTGTTCTTCACACCAAAGACATTAGGGCATATATTCATTGTGATATTGAGCTCGAAGGTTATTAGTTATCCTACGTTTTCATTGAGAATCTGATCATGGATAACCAATTGAAGCTAGAATTCCACTGTTTGCAAGAGAAGGGTTTTACCCAATTTATGGACTTCCTGACATTCAATGAGGGGGAATGGGTCCGATACATTCTCAACCGCATTCATGGATAATTTATCTGGTTGGACCAACCCTACAAGATCATTGAGGAGGTAATCAAGAATATCACCTGCCTACACAAGATTGGAGGTTTGCCCGACCCTAGGTCTAAGATTTCCAACTCAGAACTCTGCAAACTCATCGACACCACCTTCGATGGTCGTTCGATGAGGGTTGATGATATTAAGGAGATTGATGTTAAATTTGCAACAATGATCATTGGATACAAAGTTTACAAGTCGAACTGGCTGAACTTTGTCTCCGGTAATAATATTCTTGTTGCCCATCAAATGGTAAAGGAGGATGCACATTACGATCTCTATAGTGTGATGCTAAAGGAGTTGATGACCAACCTTCAAAAAATTAAAAAAGACAAGAAAAACTCTTTCCGAAATGGTTCCTTTGTTATTTGTTTGGCATTTTACTTTTTGAATATTGTTCCCAGTTTTGGTAAGTTATAGTGGGCTTTTGATCGCTCGATAGCCACTTAGATAGCCCAATTTTTGGATAACCAAGGAGATAAGAAGCAAGAGGCTAATTTATGGGCATTTTTCAAAACTTTTTAAGAGGAAATGAAAAATAGAACTAGAATTCCTAAATCTATAGTAGAGAAATATCAAGATACTATATGTTTTATGGTAAATAAAGATGAATGTATGATGGAATCAGTCCAACCTAGAATAGTCTTGATTATGCCAATGTGTTATGAGGTGGACGAGGCCACACTGGATGCTTATGCTCAACATCTACCGCAAGCACCAATTGATGAAAAAGAAGAAAAATTTGGCACAACCTAGGAGAAAGGGCTAAAGGTTCACCAAGAACAGGTTGCATCGACAATCAAAATAAAGATGACTAAGGTTGCAGCAGAAACTCTAATAAGTGAAGGACATGACATGGCTAAAGTAGAACAAAAGGTCAAAATCCTTGAAGCTTAGAGGAAAGAAGAAATCAAACAGAAAAGGAAGGAAGAGAGGGAAGCAAAGAAGACAACTCAGGCCACTCCCAATGTGGTCTCCGTAACAACCGAGTCTTCCAAGTAACCAAAAGCATCATCAAGCAAGCTTGCCAATCCTAAGTCGACTGAACTGGTAAAGAGAAAACAAAAGGCGCATAGGCAATATATGACAGTTTCTTCTGAGGAAACCAAATCAGATGAAGACATCAAGGAAGTTCTGAAGAAGAAAGGAGTTTTTGCAAGGGTGGCCAGTGAGAAGAAGGAAGAGATAAAGAAAGAACTAGCTAAGGAGCCTCCCCAGAAGTCACCCAAGATTACCATTGTACATAAACACAAGCCAAAGTCTGGTGAGTAATATAAACCGAAAGCCAAAACAAGAATCGATAAGAAGAAATTAGATGCTCAGGACGTAATTGCCCAAATTATTAATGATGGTAACTTAGACCATATTTATACATTCTTTGATGAATTTGATGAGAAGGATAAGAAGCAAATTGAGGAAGCTATTCTTTTATATCTTGATTCTTTCAGTAGAGCATTGATTGAGTTAGAGAAAATTTTGCCTAAGGAATTGTATGATAAGCTAGAGGCTAGGAAATTACATGCTCAAACTCTGGACTGCCAAATAAAAGAGACAAAATTGGTCAATCTCTATCCAACAATAACCCCTCTAAAGATAGCAAATTTGATAAATAAAACAGGTGCATCAAAATTTAATCCTAAGCACCGGATAAATAATTTAACGTTAGAAAGATTTGAGGAAATCCAGAAGGAAACCATAGACATTTGGGTCATAATTCTTTTGGGTTGAGTCCCAGTTTTGTACAGTCTCAGAATATTCAATTACCAAGGGACAAGAAACCGACAGATACAAAGAAACACAATGTAAATACTGAGCAACCGGCTAGCATTCCACCGGCTATTACTAGTACCGACTAGTGAGTCCAATTTTGCAGCAGAGGATACCTCGACAGATAATGTACAGAATACAAAGGATATCATTGATAAGGGTAAGGATACATACATTGAGGTTGATGAGGATGCACATGATTAGGATAAGGCACCAAGTGGCGAAGCCACTGGTGCACTAGAAATAAAGGATTTAAAGGATACATCTCCAGTAGACAAAGGCAAGGAAACTGTGACAGACTTTTCTTCTGGCTCGGTAATTGACACCTCATCCATAGCCAAAGGAAACTTGTCAAAATTTTCTCTCATTTTTTACAAGCCTTTTCACAAGATGTCTCCGACAGAGAAAATTTTTGCGGCAGTTGCACTCTAGGCACAAGCAACTCAGGAGGAGTCAAAAGTTAGAGAATTAATTAAGCACAGTTTTGAAGTTTTGAACCGGTTGGTACTTGAATTCTAGGCACACGAGAGTGCAAGCTCATCCGGTAAATTGGAGGAGATCATTAATTTTATCCCTAAGCATTATGATTCTTTGCTCAAGATTTCAATAACTGAGGCTAAGGACAAATTTTTTGATGCCCGGAAATAAACATTTTTGCAAATGATAGCATCTGAGAAAGGTAAACTCCAAATTTTCTTGCAATCCATTGATGCAACATTGACGGAGGGAGGTAAAGTTTACAAAACTTTTCTAGATTTTGCAAAGCTTACAACTTCCATAGACAAGTAGATCTCATATTGTAGAAATAACTTGATCCAGGTTTCTAATTCATACAACCCGACACTTAACCTAACCAGTTCTTTGGATGGTCCAATTTTGGTGGTCATGGATCAAAATTTGAAATTAGAGAAGGAAAGGGACAACATAATAAAGAGAGCAACTGAGCTCTGGGATTTCATCGGTCCCCGGTTGGATAATCTATTATTTCATTAGATTGAATGTATTTCTAATATGCAGAAGGAGGATCCCACCGAATCAAAGGCAATTGAATATTACACCAGTCTCTTGAATGGATTCACATCCATACTTGACTCTCTCATGCAAGGTTGGGACACTTACTTTTCATTTTTGAAGATTATGTATGTAGATATTTTGAAACTTGTATAGAACTGCCATATATATTTATTTACAACATTCTTTGTGGGCACCCCGCTTTGTCATTGATGTCAAAGGGGGAGGAATAAAGTGAAAAAATTATATATCACTTAGGGGGAGTATATCAGATGCATATAGCAGAGATGTACAACTCAAGGGGAGAAGATTCAGAGACAGATTCAGGAATGGTCATTTTTCACATGAGTGTTGCCATCAATGCCAAAGGGGGAGATTGTTGGTAATTGACACTCATCCGGTAAGGCAAATGTCATTTAGGGTTGTCATTGATGGCAACTCATCTTCAAGTGCAACTATCTTCTTGCTTTGTTTGGGTTAACCGGTATTTACTACACTCAACCGATATATTCACTTTGCTTTACAACCGATTAAGTCTTGATCCTGGTAACGTGTATTTGGAACCCGGTTAAGGATAGGACCTGGTTAAGATATCTTGTGGCCCCAATTATTTATTTCATGGAATTTTTTCTAGCATGTGAATTCTGACATGGTCATCGAGATTATGTATGATATACCTTGTGATCTGGCAACAAACATGTTTTATTTTCTTAATTGTGGCCAACATGTTTAACAAGTTAATGGGGTATTTAAGGAGATCTTTGAGTGATGGATTTATACGATTTGGAATATGATTATGGTTTTGAATGAATCAGAGATTGATGGTATGCATTTTGGTTAATGATAGGAAGCTTAAGTGCGCAGTTTCATATTCACAGTCTCAACTAGTAGTAGACCAGAGCATTAGTGAACCAGTACACAAAGAGGGTTATTAGAGATTGAACCAGAACTTATCCAGCATGGTCAGATGCAATTTATAAGTTCATTTTTTTATTGTAATCACTTTGTAATGTTGTGTAAGTCAGTGAGACTTCTGTTTGAGCAATGAGCTCTGGGCAGCTGGCTTGATTGCATGTGCAATCCCCTCTATGTAATATTTGTATACCTTGATCAAGTATATATATATATTGTGGGTATCAGCCCCACCGTGGTTTTTCCATTTACAGGGGTTTCCACATATAAATACTGGTGTTATAATTATGCTTCTTTATGTGTTATTTGGTTTATGCACTTTCATTTTAGTTTTGCTGGTAGAACACTGATTCAACCCCCCTCTCAGTGTTTTCTTGGATTCCGACACTTTATACTTGGAAGGTCAAAAAACATAGACATGAGTTAGAACATTGTAATTCATACTTGCGGTGCACTTCATCACCTGAAATATGGACCGAGACACTACACAAATAATATAATCACTTCCACCAAGCCACAATAGAAGAACCAATAATGCAGAGAAATGTGTAGCATTTTCTCGACTAACCTTGACAAACAACCAAATTGCTAACATATTGCATTTACCAACATCTGCTGGAAAATGAGAGACCTACAAAGATAGAAGTGCAACATCCACAACACATACAATCCAACTCCCAAACCAAAATACCATTTCATTATGTGTGGAGGAATGTGGAGCATTCTCCTAGATAGTCTTCAAAGCACTTTCCTGTATTTTCACACTTCACCAACTTGCAAAGACCAGAAAATCCTTGTAACACCATTTGCTCACTCATAAGCAACAAGAGAGATAGAAGAGAGATAAAAAAATAGATTATAGCATGCATAAAACCATCAACACAATATCCACTTCATCACCATGCTTCTAATCTTCATGTGAATATAATATCATATTTGTTGATAACAAACAAGTCATGGCATCCAATCATGAACTTCAAAACCATTACTATTCTTCACTATAACACATCATTATTATTATAAGCATCATCATACAAGTGCAAGCATAAATGACACCACAACACATTGAGTATAGACATTGTAAAGCGGAAAATCGCGATCGAACGCTAGTTGCTCTCCCCTCTTCCAACTCCAAGGAGAGAGAAGGGAGATTCACTAGGGTTGATGGTTTTCACTTAGGGGAGAGACTTTACATTCAAAAGAGGGGTTGAAACTCACAAGATCCAATCCCACACAAGGCAAGATTGGATGCTAAATGTGTTTCAAGGGGTTAAGAAAGCAAGGCTACCCTCTTTTGTAAAGAATGTTGATAGGAGAATTAGGCTAGGAATGCATAGAAAGTGACAAAGATTCGCTTTATAAACTGAGATAGGAATACAATATGAAGCTGCGGACCTGGAATTAGCAGTAAAATGTCGATACGGCGCTGTCCTGCAAATTTGAGCAAAAGTTGTCGGGACGATGGCACCCGGCGCCACGGTCCTCCGAAAAATCCGCGAAACGAAGGGGGATCTGTTCGTCTCTGCACAAGGATTCCAGATCTTCAATTTCAGCCGCGTACCTGCAACCTACACACAGAAAAGCGAAGACGATTGGGGGGTTAGGGATTAGGGGTTTGCCTTTAGGTCAAACCCCGGTTTTGGAATTAACCAAGAAATGAGCAAGTGCTGTAAATGTAAATGACTGTAAAACAAGTACTAATACCTTGTTCTAAGGATGTTTGTATCCTTATGTGTGAAGGTATAGATGTTGTATGTTGTATGTTGTAGCATGTAGTATGTGATCTCCTCTTCAATGGTTGAATCCTTGTCTTGAATGCAACACTTAGCCTTGAATGGAGACTTGGAATGAATGCTTGAATGTTTGAATGCTTGAATGCTTGAATGCTTGAGTATAGTTTCCACGCTTTGTACACATATCCTCTTCATGCCAAATGAGAGAGAAAAATGTAGTTTATATACTTGTCATTTAGGGTTGATAGACTGATTTTCCCGACCTTAGGCCGACCAGGGAATGTAATTTCCAATTTGCAAACAAAAAGACCCGAGACCCCTTAGGAGACCGGGCCCAAAATAGGACCCAGGGACCAGGGGGCGCCCTGGTCCTGAAGGACCAGGGCGCTGGGCGCTCTGGTCCCACCTCCCGGGACAGCAGGGTGCAAGGAGGTTCAGGCCAGGGTGCTTGAAAAATGCAGTTTTCAGTGTCGTAGACAAGTTTCGGGGTCTCCATTCAGGTTGCGTGTTGCGTCGCCATCGTGAAGACCGAAATGCAGTCGAAATTGCAAGTGTCACAATTTTAGGACGCTACATTTAGCCCCCACTTTAGCGGGAGTATGTATATGCTCATACTTCCGGTAAAGTACAAGGAACAATCATTGAAAGACTTTCACCACGTCAAGGAGGCAAGATACACCAAGCCCCCAGTGGACTAAGGATCTTACGACTTCGATTGACAAAGTAAAAGGGAAGATCACGAGGGAGAACCATGACTGTCAGTAGTAAGGTTCCCTCACTATGAGTCATGCAAGAAAGATATCAAAAATTTTCAAGGCAAGGTTAAATTTGCCAAGAAATTTTCAAGTATCTTGAAAAGATATGAACGGGATGTATGCCCCCTACGTTAAAGCGATCGCACACGCCTCACCGAGGGTGATTGCTTTAAGGTAGTGATACATATAAGAATGAGAAAGGAAAGGAGCACGTTATCACAAGGATTTAGCCCCCAAGTGTGAGATAAGCCCAAGGATAATAGACACAAAACACAAAGCACAAGGTGACTTCGCTTTCCTCGGGGTCAGTATGCTGTATGATAATTCATGTATATCATATGTATGTATGCATAATTGTTCTTCATTCCCCAATCAAGGAAGGTCACCTAGAAGAAGGGAACACATGTGTCTTTTGAGTCAACATGAGAGAGATCGAGAGATCTCAATGCTTTGCATCGTCCTCAAGTAGACAACACTAAGGACAACAAATAGAAGAATGAGAATAACATATAGAAGAAGTAACAAAAGAGAGGGGGAGAGAATCTGCTATGCTAATGAACTAGTCTAGCACGTCATCTACCTCCCGATCTTGCTGATCAATGTTTCGGGAAGGCAGGGAACACGCTAGAGGAGGAACATCCAACACAGCAGATGGAGCTATCACAAGATCCAAACAAGGGCTATGTTCATGTTCCAAGCCACGTTGTTCTTGTCTAGGAGCTAGGATAAGTGCTTTAGAAAATTCATTAGATAAATGGTTATCAATATCAACAAGTTCATATTCATTATCAGAATGAACAAGAGTAACATTTGCATCATGAATAACATTTTCATCTATATCATCATCAAGATTTATAAAGATAGGGTCTTTAGCTCGCACAGGATCAAGACCATCATGCATCTTATGTTTTTGAGATTTTGGAGAAAATGGAATAATGCTTGTTGAAGGTTTTTTTGGAGATTGCAAAGTTTGAGAAGCAGCTGCCTGAGCTCTAAGACGACGCTTTCATCGGCGTTCACGTGCAGAACGATTTCGTCGAGTCTTAGTAGGAAGTTGAGAAGATTGAGGAGGAGGAATGTTCTCATCCTTATCACTTGGGTGTTTAGGTTGTGGTCTCTTAGGCTGGATAATAGGAGAAGAAGAAGGTCTCTTCTCGCTATAAAAGGAAGGAGGAGGAACTGATCCATATAAAGGAGGAATTTTTGGTTTAGGAAGGAGACCAAGTCCATCATGTCGAGGAGGGATAGGTCTACTTTTAGGAAGTTTATTAGGCATAGACATAGTCACATCCAGGGGAACGGGTTGGGAATCTTCTTGAGGAAAGACATTAGTTTTATCTTTCAAAGGAAGAACTTCCTTCTCAAGAACGATAGGAATGTCAAGTTTGGGTGTTCTAGGTTCACTTAGAGATAGGATCATATCTTTTTTCCACTTTTGATAAGATTTGAAAAGATGATCACTTCGTGGTGGAAGAGATTGAAATTGTTTAGGCCAAAAGTAATCAATAGGAACGCTAGAAGTTCTTTCAGCTGGTTTAAAGAGACTATGATTGACAGTAACAACTTCACCATTATGGGGAAATTTCAAACACTTTTGAATAGGAGAAGCAATAGCTTTCATGGAAGATAGCCAAGGATAGCCAAGCTTCACACGAAATTGTTCGGAAGATGGAATAATAGCAAAGTTCACATCAAGGGATTTGTTATGGACCTCAATAGGCAATGTAATAGAACCAATTGCAGGAGAAGAAAATGCATCAAATAGTTTCACAATCACATCTGTTTTGTCATAAATCACTTGATTCAATTGCAAAGTAAAAAGAAATTCTTCAGTAATAACATTAACCATGCACGAAGGATCAATAAGCACTCCACGGCAAGGTGTATTCTTGACTTTTGCAACTATGTATAAAGGACCATCAGGTGCCCTAATGGTTTCACTAGAATCAAATGTGATGGAAGGTTCTTTAGGGTTTTCTTGCTGCTCTACAAAGTTAATCACATTCGGAGTCATAGACACAAGACCATCAGATGAAAGAGAGGAATCATTAGCCTCAATTGCATTAGAGGTATGAGAAGGTAATGGATCAGTGAAAATCTGAAGATTTTGGTTAGGAGGAGCTACAGATGTGTTGCCTTTATCATTCACTCCAGAAACAGAAATAGTATTATTATCAATCAAATCTTGAATTTTACCCTTTAAAGAAAAACATTTTTCAGTATCATGCCCAGGCTGACGATGAAATTGACAAAAAGCTTTGTTATCAAAATAAGGTGAAGTAATCTTTTTAGGATCAATTTGTCTTATAGGAGGAAGAGTAAGCACATTTTGTTCCAATAACTTATTCATAATACTATGCAATGATTCATTCAAAGGAGTATACTTTCTTTCTTTTTTGAAAAATTTAGAAATAGGAGGCACACCTGATGCTGCATTCACATTGTTGTTGATGATGTTTTCATTGAATTTGATGGAATCTCTGTTCAGTTTAAACTTCCCAAATGGTTGTTGACTGCTATCACCCTTATCACTCGGAGCCATAGGATGTGATTGTTCCATTTGACTCACAGTCAGTTGATAATTGTGAAGAGTGGCACACAACTGTTGGAAAGAAGTAAACTCAGAAAATAGAAGTTTGTCTCGAATATCTTTTTGTAAATTAGAAATAAAGATTCTTTGAATATCATTGTCAGGCACTGGAAAAGAAATTTGAGCATACAAATGCTTATATCTACCAATGAAATCAATCACTTTTTCTTTAACACCTTGTTTACAATGCATTAAATCAATCAAAGTAACTTTAGGACTTATATTGTTTTGAAATTGTTGAATGAAAGCATTTGCAAGTTGTTCGAAAGAAGTAATAGAATAGGAAGGAAATGAGCAATACCATTGTAGGGCTTTGTCTCTTAATGTTCTAGTAAACAGTTTTGCAAGCAACCTTTGGTCATAAGCAAAATCAGTACATATTGTTTGAAAAGTCTTAACATGTGTTAGAGGATCACCTTTACCATTATAAAGTTCCAAATGCGGGATTTCAACATGTTTAGGAGGGATAGCTCGAACAATGTCAAGAGAAAGTGGGCTCGCAACATCAAATGTGGGCACACTAAACTTAGATTGATTCATAGAGGCAATTTGTTGCTGTAAAGAAGAGACAGTTTGTGCAAGATTGTTAATGGTCGCTTCAGTCGAAGAGTTCATATTAGATGTGTTAGATTGAGATGGAGGTGTTATGTTATTGAAAGAAGGTAAAGAGTAAGGTGGTGGGACTCTATGATAATTAGTCATAAGAGATGATTGGACAGGAGGAATACTACAAGGAGGAATGGAATGGTTAAATGAATTGCCCCCTTGCGTCATGTTCATTTGTGAAGATGTAATAGGAACACTCATTGAAGGAATGAATGAAGAAGTCGGATTGAATGAAGGAAGAGGGTTAATTGAAGAAGAAGGATTGCCCCCATGACTGGTGATCACAGGAGGAATGTCTTGTGTAGAAGTAGCCATTATGTTTGATGTAAAGGTAGGTATGCTAGCAATAGAAGTCATCAAAGGAATAGAATGATTGACTTGAGTAGGAGGTTGTGTATAACCTAAATTTTCAGCACAACTCTTCATAGGCATCACATTCGAATCCACAATGTGTGCAATACCACGCAAAATATCAATTCCATTCTTATCACTTTGAAGCATACGTTTTAGACCCTCAATTAAAGGAAGAGCTTGACTATCGGGATACTCATGAGACATCCATTGGTGAAAATCGTCAAATTGGTTATCCAATTTTGAAAGTTGTTCTTCAGAAACCTCATGGAGAGCTTCTTCATCATTAGGAGGATTAGAGGAATTACCCATGTCCTCGTTAAAAAGGCTATTCAAATTAGGTTCCATCTCCTCGGTAATTAAACCTCGGAAAGACTTAATTCTACGGCTTCGTCTAACGGGAATAGTGTAAGTAGGGCTTATTGTTGTAAAACTCATGCACTAGAAAGAGAGAGAAGATTTTGAATTTAGAGGTAGCAATTTTCAGTAAAATCAGCCAATCTTCTAGATTTAAGCTGTTAAATGCAATCACGATAGTCTCCCGAAATTTCGGAAAAAATGTTCGGGACCGTGGCGCTCGGAGTGCAACACGGTCCTTGTAACTTTTTTCGAAATTTGCAGGGATGAAAGGTATGATGATTTTAAAGCTAATCTAAAAAAAACTGAGTGATTTTACGATCTGTAGATAGGCCAAATTAAAGTTGCAATCTCGAAATTGAACCCTACCAAGATTGTCGAAAAATGCAAAATTTGAATTTTGAAAAAGAGAGGGAAACTGAAATTTTGAATTTTATGATTTTAGAGGGAATGTCAAGAGCAATGCAAATTTTGAAATTTAAAAATTGACTCAATTTCACACAAAATTCAATTTTGAAAGCGGAAATTAAAGTTGTTGTAATTAAGCATTTAATTTCAAAAGTCACAAATTGTAAGAATTTGAATAAAGCACTGAAATTTCGAATGAATGCAAACACACTTTTCAGATTTAGGACAGTAAGAACACAATTTTGACAAAAAATTTCAATTTCGATGATTTTTGAATGTTTAAAAGCCTTAATCCAAGCAATCACAAGACCAACTTTGACTGTAATTTTGAAGGTGTTAAAATTGATAAAATCAGCCAAAATTCTGGATTTTAGCAGGAAAATACAGTAAGATCTCGCTCCCGAAATTTCGGAAAAAATGTCGGGGACGATGGCGCTCGGAGTGCACACGGTCCTCCCAACTTTTTTCCAAATTTTCAGGGATGAAAGATATTGTGATTTTATTGCGGAATCCAAAGTTACAGCTGATTTGGAGATGTTTTGATCAATGAAATTGTCGGACAAAGGTTGAATCAAGAGGGTTTCAAAAATTAGGGTTTTGACACTTAACCACTTAATTTTCAAAATTAAAGCATAGATATGAATTGATAATTTGTAATAGAAGGGCAGATCTGAAACAAGCATTAACATTTAGACATTTCACAAGCTTAATTACTAAAAAGAAATTTTAGGGTTTTTATGCAATCACCTCTAAAATTTTGCAAAAGATCAAACATGGAAATGTAATCAATTTTTTCAGATCTAAGCATGAAAAATCAAAAAGGATGTTCACGTCGGGTTCACCAAAATGTAAAGCGGAAAATCGCGATCGAACCCTAGTTGCTCTCCCCTCTTCCAACTCCAAGGAGAGAGAAGGGAGATTCACTAGGGTTGATGGTTTTCACTTAGGGGAGAGACTTTACATTCAAAAGAGGGGTTGAAACTCACAAGATCCAATCCCACACAAGGCAAGATTGGATGCTAAATGTGTTTCAAGGGGTTAAAAAAGCAAGGCTACCCTCTTTTGTAAAGAATGTTGATAGGAGAATTAGGCTAGGAATGCATAGAAAGTGACAAAGATTCGCTTTATAAACTGAGATAGGAATACAGTATGAAGCTGCGGACCTGGAATTAGCAGTAAAATGTCGATACGGCGTTGTCCTGCAAATTTGAGCAAAAGTTGTCAGGACGATGGCGCCCGGCGCCACGATCCTCCGAAAAATCCGTGAAACGAAGGGGGATTTGTTCGTCTCTGCACAAGGATTCCAGATCTTCAATTTCAGCCGCGTACCTGCAACCTACACACAGAAAAGTGAAGACGATTGGGGGGTTAGGGATTAGGGGTTTGCCTTTAGGTCAAACCCCGGTTTTGGAATTAACCAAGAAATGAGCAAGTGCTGTAAATGTAAATGACTGTAAAACAAGTACTAATACCTTGTTCTAAGGATGTTTGTATCCTTATGTGCGAAGGTATAGATGTTGTATGTTGTATGTTGTAGAATGTAGTATGTGATCTCCTCTTCAATGGTTGAATCCTTGTCTTGAATGCAACACTTAGCCTTGAATGGAGACTTGGAATGAATGCTTGAATGTTTGAATGCTTGAATGCTTGAGTATAGTTTCCACGCTTTGTACACATATCCTCTTCATGCCAAATGAGAGAGAAAAATGTAGTTTATATACTTGTCATTTAGGGTTGATAGACTGATTTTCCCGACCTTAGGCCGACCAGGGAATGTAATTTCCAATTTGCAAACAAAAAGACCCGAGACCCCTTAGGAGACCGGGCCCAAAATAGGACCCAGGGACCAGGGCGCTGGGCGCTCTGGTCCCACCTCCCGGGACAACAGGGTGCAAGGAGGTTCAGGCCAGGGTGCTTGAAAAATGCAGTTTTCAGTGTCGTGGACAAGTTTCGGGGTCTCCATTCAGGTTGCGTGTTGCGTCGCCATCGTGAAGACCGAAATGCAGTCGAAATTGCAAGTGTCGCAATTTTAGGACGCTACAGACATCAACACCAAGCTGAGGGGTGATATCCAACCATTGACTTTATCATAGCTTTAGCAACATCTCAACACACAATTGCTCATGAGACATCAATAACAAAAAAACTCTGAGGATTGACAGCAATGGCAACACCACATGAGGCATCAATGACAACATAAGAACTTTTGAAACAGTTTTAGATGTGTTTATACTTTTAATACTAGATTATTTTTTATTAACTAAAGGAGGATAATATCCAATGCAAGTTTATAACCATATAAATATAAAACATGGGCTAAGACTAAATTTAATGTTTTCCTTTTGACCAAAATTTGACCACTAAATTATATATATTTTTTAAATTGAGATTTACAAAGAAACAACCAAGTTGGATTTTGATAAGGCATATGATAGAATGCGCTGGAGATTTATCCTCAAATTGATGCAATGGTTGGGGTTTGGCTCCAAGTTGTGAAAACATGTTGAAATGTTGTTTAAAGATGCCAATGCTCAACTAATAGTTAATAGTGAGATATCTGATACCTTCCCGCTTCATTTCTCAATCCACCAAGGTTGCCCTTTATCTCCTTTTCTTTATATTTTGGTTGCTGATGCACTTGGTTATTTGCTGCAAAAATATAATCAAATGGGCTTAACCAAGGGTATCTCTCTTCCTTGTAATGTTGTGGTCATGAATTCACATTTTGTTGATGACAACATGCTCTTTCTTCAAAATTTTGAAGAGGAGATTTCAAATGCTATGGATGCTATTAACCTTTATTGCTTAGTTTTAGGGTCTAAATTAGTGCATTCTAAAATTGAATTCCTCATGAAACAAATTGATAAACCTCCTTCTTTGATCCCCTTAGAATGGAAGCAAATAAAACATGGTCAAATCTCTTGTTACCTGGGAATGCCCTTTGGTTTGGGCATATCTCTTGCTAAGATGTATAATTCGGGCTATTGCTGGAGATGAACCATGGAAAATCCTGGTTCGTTTTCGTATTAGCCAGGCCTCGGTTAAAAGAAAATGGAAAACTATCATGTGGGAAGATAAAATCTTGATGGCTCATTTCTTTCATATTAGAGCTTCACCTTCTTTACAGTCTATTTGGAAGACATGGAAACAAGTGTGAAACTACTTAAATTGGAAAAATCATTCACTAGAACATGGTTTTAATTTTAGCTCCACTTCTATCTAGTGGAATCAATTGGTCCACTATCAAGGAAAACCTCTTGCTATTTCTTTTAAAATACAAGCTTACCTTTTATTTAAGAAAGGGGTCCACTAGTTTGGTGACCTATGGGATGGGGTAATTGGCCAAATTTACAAAGGAAGTTTGGTTTAAGTAACAGGCTCAAAGGATTTATTATTTTTTTGATTTCCTTGGTGCCCGTTGATCTGGTCATGAAGCTTTGCACTCCTTTGAAATGTAATTGTTTCAAAGATTGTTGATGGTTTTCAAAGCATCAATTTGTCTTTTTCCCATTAAAAGAAATATATTTAAAGTTTTTGCCTATCTTACCTTTGAAACTTAGACTGAATAAAAAATGGAAATGTAAATTTCAATAGAAAACTTGGCGAAAGTTGAGAGGACAAATTTGGCAGTCTAAAGAGGAAGCTAATGCTCAAGTTTTAGCTTGGAAGATCTTACATTTCAAACTTTCCATGGGTGATCAATTGAGATGTATGATGATCCAACCAGATAAATGTGTCTTTTGTCATCAAAATGAAAATATGAATCATATTTTTTGGGACTATGTGTGGACAAAAAAAAGTGGAATGCTATTTTAAATATATCCCTATCATATTTGATCATACTCTTGGCTAGTAAGAAGCAATCTTGGGCCTTCATCTTCAAAAGAACATCGTTGTTGATTCTATAAGGCATATTATTTTATTTAACATTTGGAAAAGTAGATGTATGGTTGTCTTTTGAAACCATGAGATTCATCATGAAGGTGAAATGCTAAGATTTTACTCTTACATTATTTTCCAGATTGTGTTTTTGTGCTCTCAACTGTAGGGAAGACATAAAGAATATCTCAAGATCAACAACCATTTGGACATGATCAAATTCCAACTGCTACATTCTATGTTCAAAACAACTACAACAAATGCTTAAATTCCACATTTAAGGTTTTGATAGGTTCCTGAGTTGTCATAGGTGTATCTTGTTGAGTTGTTTATGTTTTTTCAGGCTAATCAACCATGATATTATACCCGCATTCATGTTTCAACATTGCTCATTTTTTGTAGTTGGCCCTTGTAGACTTGTTGCTCTAGTTTGAGCTATTCCCATTTAATCCTTGGAACAATTGTGTCTATTATTCTTGCTGGTTTATTCCTGACAACCAATTGTTGCCTTCTTTTCTATGTATTCTATTATTTTTCTTGATTCAATACAAATTATTTAATATTTTAAAAAATGTTATTTTTTCAAAACTATGACCTATAGAGTAGAATTACAAAATATTTTGACCTAACTTTAACTATTAAATTATAGAATGTATTTAATCCCTAATAATAAAGTACAAATAATTGACCTAAGTTAATTTTTCCATGGATTCCAAAAGCTATAAAAAAAGATTGTTTAAATTTACTCTCTTAAATGTAAAAATAAATTAACTTACAAATATGAGCATAAAAGAGCATATAAATCGCAAGAGATATTTTTCTCAATAAACACAATCCAAAATAACTTCTAGAAATCTTTTCCATAGTGTTAGCTTTGATTTTGAATCCCATGACCTCTTGCTCTTCCCTAATATTTTTTTTAACAATATTCATTAGGATTTTATTGATGCATTTGGCCTATCCATTTCCCTTGTGAATAGTAAGGAGAAGAATATGAAAAATTGGTGCCGCACTTACAACAAAAACCAATAAATTCTTTTGATATAAAATACATATCATTATCTATAATCATCATGTTTGGAACACTAAACCTAATAACTATTTGTTCTATTATAAATTCAATAACCACTTTATTGGTTTCCCTCTTGGTTGGAATTGTTTTAATCCATTTAGTAAAATTATTAGTGGCTATAAGAATTTACTTGGACCCCCCTCTAGTTTTCTTTGCAATTTCTCCACTGAATTCATTTCCCCATTGTTGAAATGGAGCCTCCACAGTCATAAACCTTAATGGAAGTATCTCAGAGTTGTTTAATTCACCAAAGAATATCTAGCATGCATCACAATTCCTTGGCATCTTTTATGTGTTAGTATATAGAGTTGACAAGGATTTTACAAGCAATTGGTTTAACCATAAATTGATCTCTATAACTTCCACTATACATTTTTTACAACATATTAGAAGCTTGATCTTAGTAAAGACATATTGACACAACATTATCTCTATTTATCCAATATAAAACATTTTCTATAATAACATATTTGACAATATGTAACTTTAAAGTTCTCTTTTGATTATCTATCATACCTTTGATACATGCCATATGCTATGCGTAGTAAATCACATCCTTGTACAATGAGGATGTTTTCAAGCTACATTATTTCAAAGCTACCACTTCTTCAAAGCAGTTGGCATGATTAGCCTCCAGGTTGGATTCTTCTATTAACTTAGCTAGTCCTTGTTCTCTTACCAACTTGGTAGTTTGTATGTTTATGTTGAACTCTTGAATCTTATAGATACATTGACACCTCTTTCTTACAACATATTTTTATGTTAAAATATATTTCACTACATCAGGCACATATACAACAATCTTGGCACCTGCGAGATAAGGCTTGAAATTCTTTACCACTTTGACAAGTGTATATGCTTCTTTTTTTATCAAATTGTATTTAACTTTTTTTGATTGGAGAGACTTGTTTAAAAATACAATTGGTTGTTCATACCCCTCATTATTTTGTAGTAGTACATTAGAAAATGTGTCTAAATATGAAAAAATGAAACAATTGGAAAGGCTTGGACAAATCAGGGGACTTCAGAACATGAGCCCACTTAATAACATCCTTTATACCCCGAAATGATTTTGTTGGCTCTTACTCCAAGCTATTTCTTCTTATTTCTTCAACATCTTAGACATGGTTTTTATCTTGGAACGAACCTTCTAACAAAATTAATTTAGATGAAAAAAGATTGTATCCCCTTTGATATTTTTTGGCAATGGGATCCTTTCAATTGCATCAACTCATTTAGGGTCAATTCTTCACCCTCTTTTGACACAATACGATCTAATAACTTCCCCACAATCACCCTGAACATTCATTTCTTGTGATTAAGAGAAATACCATACTCCAAATCTCTAATGATTATTTTTCAATTTGCACACATTGGTCTTCAACCTTTTTGGAAAAGACAATCAAATCATCTTGTTAAATAACCAAATTACTATATAAACTAAGATAAAAAAATCTACATCCATAGCTCTGAAAGGTGGCACCTAAATTTGTCAAACCAAATGAAATTATAACATAAATTTATGGTCCCCAAGGTGTGGTGAAATTTGTTTTATACTACTCAAATTCCTTCAATTTCACTTGATTATAGTTTGAGAATCCATCCATCATGGATAACAACTCACAACTAGTCACATTTTATAACATAGTTTTAATATTTGGTAATGGGTAACCGTTTTTCAAAGAAAAAAAATTCAAGTTCTTAAAATCTACACAAAGTCTTATATCTCTATTTTTATTTCTGATAGAAACTAAATTATATACCTAGGTCGAGCAATTAATCGGCTTTATAATTCCAGCATCTATGGAAGTTTCATTGATTCTTGTTTCATCTTGGGTGCCAATGTGGGTTTATTGATCTCTACTTTTGTCTAAATGGCTTAGCATCAAGATTGAGAGGAATTTTATGCTGAAGTAAATCCTCCATGTAGGCTTTTACATCACCATAAAGACCAAGCTGCAAAAAAAATCTTATAATTGCTTAATAGAGATATGATAATTAATCTTATTTGAGTAGTTTTAACCTCTTACCAATAAATACTCACGAGGAGAGGAGTTTGTACCTAAAGTAACCTCTTCCAAGTCTTCCTCATGCACAGGGTTGGTTCAATAATATTTATTTCATTTCCATCTAACTCTCTCTAGTGTAACCAATCCCTTAGGTAATTTATTTTTCTTCAAGCAACCAACTTCTAACCCTTCTTTGTAACCCTTCTTTGGAACATGCACTTTCAAATTTCATCAACCATATGCTACCATTCTCATTATTTACATTAATTTCTTCTTGTAAGAGTGACTTCTAAGAATGTATTTTCAACATATTCAACTATGAAATTATCCAAGTGTATATTTATGAAGAAAACTTCTTGACGAGGCTCATAATATTCAACAAGAGTAGGATATATCTTATCCCTTTCTAATTTTATATCCCTACCATTCATGGGAATGAGGGCATATGAAGAATTCATCAAAATAATACCTTCAATTTCTATAGACCACCTCTTGGATAACATCATCCCATATCAAGGTTGGATGTTCACAACTATGATTTGCATAGTATCTCTTTTTTGGGTATGTAGGAAGCTTGAAATCAAAATATTTTATTATAGCAATGATGTAGGAGGATTTGGGCTCAAAAAAAATCTTACACAACCAAAAAGATTTTCTTAGTTTGTCTTTAATTTTTTTTGGTGAAATTAATCCTCTTAGTTTTTCTTCCAACTCTATAGTTTGATTATTCAATTTCAGAAGTTTGATGGTTCAAGAATTAAATACATTTGTTTGCAAGTTGTAATATTTAATATTTAAATCATGCACATTTGAATTCCATAGCTATCTTGGAAAGACTTTATTTAATTTATATTTTAAACAAAAGTCAATATTGGGTGCCTAGAAGTAGGGTTGGTTGTATTGGTCCTAAAATTAGTAGTTTTTCTACAGACTTCAATGTTACTACTTATCAAGTTGCCATTAGTTTTATGTTCAAAGTTATTCTATATACTCTAGTCGGTTATCTCTACCGAGATATTCAGTCGGTATGCACAATCTAGTCGGTTATTGAAGAAAGTAGTCTCAGAACGTAGTATACACCGAGTTGTCTACCGAGTATCATTTCATGCCTACCGAGCAGCAAAGATGACACACCAAGTTGCTATACACCGAGTGAAACGTGTTACTAGATTCATTGAACCTGGACATAGATATGAAAACGTGTTACAAGATCGAGGAACATCTAACCATTATTACATTGGAAATTGCACTTAAAGATTGTGTATGATTTTGAGATCATCTAACCAATGAAATATTTTGCATGGTTATTCATTCGATAAAACATGTTTGTAAGATCAAAGCAATGAATGGATCACTGTCATAAGAGATCTATTTATACTACATGGATTAAGATCAGAAATATACATGTAGCATGACAGAAAGGAAGATATAGAGATAAATGAAGCAAGACATATATGAAGCAAGACATGTGAAAGCACTAAGTGTTATGACTGTTACAGAGACACAGAGGTCGTCGAGAAGGATTTCAGAGAACAATCAAAGAACAGAGTAAACAGAAGGGTTTACCGAGTTACTATATGGGTTACCGAGGTATGCTATAAGCAAGGTAATTTATTCTGAGCACATAGAATCTGCTATAACATTCCAGATGTATAGTTGCAGATATTTGTAATGATTTATTGTAATATTTCGAAGTTGTAAGAGAAACCTTTAACAAGATAAAAGACTCTAATCAAGTCTATAAATTGTAAAGCCTCTAACCAGGTGTAGCATTTAGTTTAAGTGTTGTAAAATCCTTTAGCAAGGTAGATCTAACAGATCTTGTTACTCCTATTAGGGTAAGCTATCAGAAATAGCTAAACATGTAGCTCTAACCGAGCACTCTTTATTATTGCAGTAGTGAAGTTGTGGGTGCCATCCCCACCGCAGTTTTTCTCTCTAACCAAGAGTTTCTGCGTAACCAAAACATATGTGTTATGGAGTGAATCATGTATGATTGTTTTTTTTTTGGTTTTAGCCTTATATTATGTTACTGCACTATTCGGTTTATGCATAACAGTAAAGTTATTATTGAAGAAAAGTTTTGAAGTACTGAATCACCCCTCCCCTCTCAGTACATTAGCTTTCCATATTGGGCCTAACATTCAAAATATTTATTTCATATTGTAAGTGGATGTAAAATAGGAGTTTTCATGGGGGACATCATAAATGCCTTTAGAAATTGTAGCAAAGACTAGAGGTGTTCTCAGGAAGAAGAAAAACAAAATAATGAAAGAGAAAAGAGGAAAATGAAGAAAAAACAAACTAGAAAATCATCCATAGAGTTCATGAGAGTTAGGTGTTAAAAATGAGGGTTACTCTTGTATGTTGTTAGAAGATGTAAAAATCAGACTTACAAGGGTTTGAAAAGTTTTGTATTAGTTTTTCAGATTTCTTGCATGCATGTTGAGTTTTCTTACAAATTGTAAGAGAAGCAAAAACAATTTGTTGAATTCAATAAAAGATTTATTTTTCAAATATATATTTTTTAAATTGTGTTGTATTGTTTTTCTTATATTTTTTCTTATTTCAAAAATCTTAGAAATTCACAAAGTTGAAGGTTTGTTCTACATCATTTGGTATTAGAGTAGGTTGGTATTGGTTAGAAATGTAGAAAGAGATGAGATAGGGTTTTTTCTAAAAACAAGATTTAAAAGATGCACCTTGAAGAGGGATTTCTAGAATAGAGGAGGTGTTAGAATGATTTTGTGAGGAAGTGAGAAGTGAAATAAGAAATGAGGTGAGAATAGCTATTGTAAATTATAAAGATCATGTTAGTGAATAAGAAAGTGAAGTGGAAGAACAAGAAATAGATAATAAACAACAAATGAATGTTGGAGAAGAGATATTCTTGAAGGCCCTTACAAAAACTACTGAAGGAATGTGGACGAAAGTTCCTAATTTTTTAGGTACCTTAAATGTTGATGAATTGATTGATTGGATAGGCGATCTAGAAGAGTACCTTGATTTGGAAGTAATTAAAGATCCTTAGAATAAAATTAGTACAAACAAAACTCAAAGGGCATGTTGTACTTTAGTGGAGGGAAATGCAAATAGAGAGAGGGAAGAAAATGGTAATCCAAGAATAAAAAGGTGGAATAATATGGTGGCTCTACTAAAGGCTAAATTTATTCCAATAGATTATGAATTAGATTTATTTATGAAGATACAATATTTTAAAAAAAGGACACGAGTATGAAAGATTACACAAAGGAATTTTACAAGCTAGTGATCAAATAGGACAACACTAGATGGATAAGGAAAAGGTGATCAAATACATAAATGGGTTAAAATTTAATATTCCTGATGACATGAGTATTTTGAAGATGAACACACTGGAAGAGGCATACCAATATGCATTGAAGGAAGAAGAGAAATTAGCAAGAAAACAAAAAGTAATCTTAGGTCCTAGAGGTAAACCTCCAACATGTAGAGGATAAATAAATACTATAAGGGAACAATCATCAAAAGAATGAGAAATAAGCTGGTCACAAAATAATTATGGTTCGAATAGGAAAGGAAGAGCTTTACAAATAGGAAGAGGTGAAACTTTAAGAGGAAGAGGAGATTATGGAAGAGGAAGAGAGTTTAAAGGAGTTTGTTCAAATTGTGGAGAAGTTGGTCATAGAGCATTTGCGTGCCTTAAGATCCAACAAGAAGATGGAAAAAAATGATACTAGAAAGACATTTACCACAAAATCTGAAGAGAAAATAATTTGCAAACCTTGAAGATGGAGAAAACCTTATGATAAGAAAAGTTATTTTGAATCTAGAAAAGGAACAACATGAACCAACATAAAGAAAGAGTTTGTTCAAAATAATCTATAAATCAAAAGCAACGTGTTGCATTATAATTACATATGGATAACATTAGTATAGATAACATGGTGTCATGGGAAATGGTTGAGATGCTGATTTTTGAGACAATTAAACATCCAAACCCTTACAAGGTTACTTTGTTGTAGAAGGCTCATTAGTTATTGGGAAGTGAGAAATGTCTTATAAGTTTTCAGATTGGCAATTATAAGGATGAAATAATATGTGTTGTGATGCCCATGGATGCTTGTCACTTTCTTTTTGGTAGGCAATGGTAGTTGTAGTCACATAAATTTGTCCACTTAATTAAATGAATATTTAGTATTTATTTGATTATTTAACCATCAATCAATAATTAATTAAATTAATATTTAATTAGTTCATCTTAACCCTCTTCTCCTATTAATTAAATAAATTATTTGATTTATTTGATTTAATTCACTTAACCAAATTCAGACCATTAATTAAATAAATAAATCATATTTGTTTAATTAAATCTTCTCTCACATTTAAATAAATTAATATTTATTTAAATCCCCCAAAATCCCATCTCTCACATTTAAATAAATTTACCTTTATCCTCCACCCACTTGCATTTTCCTACAAATGCAAGTTGCACGACTATTTTAAATAAATAAATTATTTATTTAAAATCCTATTTATCCTCACCCACTTGAAACCTTTAATGGTTTCCCTTAAAGTCTTCAAACTTAATGGCTTCATTCTAGAGTCTTCTCAAGCCTTTAATGGTTTCCCTTAAAGTCTTCAAACTTAATGGCTTCCTTCTAGAGTCTTCTTAAGTCTTTAATGGTTTCCCTTAAAGTCTTCAAACTTAATGGCTTCCTTCTAGAGTCTTCTCAAGCCTTTAATGGTTTCCCTCAAAGTCTTCAAGTATTTAATGCTTTATCTTCCTTTTCTCATGTAAATAAATTAAGATTTATTTAAATCCAAAATTCACATTCACATTTAACTAAATTAATATTTATTTAAATATCTATCCAAATACAAATTACACCATTTAATTGAAATAAATGATTTTATTTCAATTGAAAATCTCAAAATTCCTCCCACTTGCATTCTCCTACAAAATCCACTTGCATGCCTAAATCCCTTCTAGATTCTTGTAACTCCTTCTAATTAGCCTAATCCTATCCTAATCATTGTCAAATTCCTAAATAAAAGGAAGTCACTTCTCAAAAACCTCCAAAGTCTTCAATAACCATTAAAGGCTTTATGTCTTCAAATGGTTAACCTCTAAAGTCTTCCAAACCATTAAAGGCTCTTACATAACCATTTATGGTTAACTCACCTTTTACCTTTGGTTAGAGACTTTCCTCTAACTTAACCATCCTTTTGACTCATGGGTCTCTTAAAATCATTTATTTCTTTGACTAAGGTAACCATTTAACCCTTGCACATTCATTTATCCCTTGGATAAAAGGAATATCCATTAACCTGACCCCAACCCAACCCCCTAGGGTAACCATCATGTCCCCTCAAGCATTCAATGCTCCTTATCTCTCCTCTCAAGCCTCCTCATGGTGACACTTGTCAACATGGGATTGGGTTGAAAGTCTCACATGGATTGAATATCTTTCAATCCTAACCCTTGTTAATATTGCTCAATCTTAACCCTTCTTTTCCCCATTTCTTCTATAAATAGAACCCTTCTCCTCAAGCAAAGAAAGGAAGCATTAGAGTATTGTTGTTATACTGATATTAGCATAGAGCTCTTTAATAGCATCATTATCTACACTTGCATAGCATTTGTTTATCATATTCAACCATCTTGAATCTCCATATGGCATCCATGGCTAGTGTTAAAAGCTGAGAGCTACACTCATGTGGAACTTGGAGAGGAGAGGAACAAGGGAGGAGCAACTATGAGCATCTTGATTAGCATTTGGAGGAGTATAGTTTATCTATTCTATGTTTGTATGCTTTCTATTTCATGCTTAATATCTCTCTTGATATGCCTGTTTAGGATAATCTTTTGTTGCTAACACTAACATTTGTTTCTTGTGCTCTTGTGTGTGTTGCCATCAAGCAGATTTTCTAATCCTTTTTGCAGAGCATCAGTAGTATGATAGAAAAGCAATATAGGATGGTGAAGCTAATACTTATACAATAGTCAAGGACAAGAGAAAGCATGTTATGACATCGTTGAAAGAAAAACAAAAGTGGGTGGACAACAATACACAGGTATGTGTGATACTTGGCAAACAATTTCTAAAAGAAATACAAAAAAAAAAGATGTGACTTTCTATGATTTCTAATCCAAGGAAAGTTGAAGAAAATAAAAAGAAGAAGAACCCATAGAAATCAAATAAATATTATAGGAATACAATGACATTTTGATGAAGGAACTTCCAATCAAATTACCACCTATGAGAAGTGTGAGCCATTGCATGGATTTGATACTGAGAGCAAGCATACCAAACAAGGTAGCTTACAAAATGAATCCAAAAGAGAATGAAGAGGTAAAAAAGTAAGTGCAAGGGTTGTTAGATAAAGGTTTGATAAAAGAAAGTTTAAGTCCATGTGTAGTACCAACAATTTTGGCACCAAAAAAGGATGAAGAATGACATATGTGCATGGATTATAGAGCCATTAACTAAATAATAATAAAATATGTACATGTGTATATATAAATATATGTATATATGTATGTATATACATATGTATATATATACATATATATATATATACATATATATATATATACATATATATATATATATACATATATATATATATATATACATATATATATATATATACATATATATATATATATACATATATATATATATATATATATATATATATATATATATATATATATATATATATACACATTGTTGGGTGAATATTTTGTCACCAACATATTGAAGACAAAATATATGTTTCACACATAGCTATGATGAGACAAAGTCTCTCCTCTCAGCAAGGGGAGGTTCCTTGATAGAACTTGATACTTCAATAACTAAAAATTAAATCCCGGGGTAAGCTTAGGGTACATAATCCTCTTTTTTTCAGAATTAACATTAATCCCTTCACTTGATACAATCTTCTTACAATAATTAACTACACTTACATACAATAATTCACTTTACTCTATATTAACATAAACACAAAGTCTTATATGAAAAAAGATACTATTTTCAATTTCTAACAACTAAAGATATCTTGAAGCCCAAAGTCTTCAAGATAAATAATCTCTACCCATAGAAAGCAACAACTAGTAGCGCAAAGTCTCCCACGTAATCACCATATTACAATAAAACTCCAAATTTGTATTATAACTCAAAGTTTACATCCACATCTAGAAAGGTCCTTCATTCACATAACATATGCTAATACCATCAAGTAAATTAAGAACATGTATAAGTAAATGACATAAGAACATCCACTTATAAGCAACAATTCTTGTCCAACACAAAGTTTGGAATCACAAAATTGCTTCATTTATTTGCTTGATCAAATTTAACACGAGAACACAAAGTTTTGCTTGAGACAAAATTTTGGCAGAGTTTTTGCTAAGCTTGTAAAAGATCCTATATTACAAATGAGGCTTCTCCTTTTATAGGAAAAGAGTGGAGAAAAATGTGGGCACAGTTGACTAATTCAACTGCAAAGTCCAAAATGTCTAGAACTTACACATAAAATAAAAGTGCATCTACATAAAAATTTGCAGTAAGGGAAAATGCAACTATATGAACCTAAACTAACTAGTGTCATGAAGACACTTTTTTCTTCATTTTCCTCATCATTTGTCTTCTAGAATTGTTCAAATTTAGCTAGTGTAGCCTACATCTCAGACTTGTTTGAAGCTGATGTTGAGTTGGCAATTGCATGAACACGTTAAATAGAGTCTCCAATGTTCATATACCCTTTCTTAGCCTTGTTTAGCGTAGATGCAAGATCATCCTATTTGGCTGGAATTTAAATCAACTTGTCAAGTGAAGTTAAAGAGAACTCATCATCCATTAGATGAATTATCATTAAAGATAATTCTTGAATAATGGTATCAATGGGTAGAACCTTTTGTTCATCATCATATAACTGACATGGCAATTCGGTTATCCTTGATGAGATATTGGAAACTCCATCATCACATGCTTCTTTGTCTTCATCTAAGTCACCCACCAATTGTTACAACAATTCTTTCTTGTGCATAACAATTCCTGAGTCTGGATGTATTCACCTCGACTTAGCACAACATTATTTTCTACAAGGATATCAACCCTGTATTTTTTCATTTTATCCCACATTTCAAAATTCTTTTCAAGTTCATCTATTTCTTGGGACAAAAATGAGTGTAGATCTTTTACTTGAGTCCGCATAGTTTCAAAATTAAGCATGAGTTTAACTGCAGAACTCAAAAGATGGGTACCTTTTGACATTAAGTGTTCAATCCATTCATCCACCACTCTAGCTTTGATGCCCACATCATCAACCCTTTTGAGAGCCCCTTCATCTATGAAAGAAGTCAAAGGTTCCACTTCTTTGGATGATTGAGTTACTTTAAGGAGAACATTAGTAAGATACTCACACTTCTATTTCCATATGATTTTCTTAGCCTTTTCTTCACCAAACCTTCAAATAATAGCATTTAAGGAGGCTTGTGTATCTCTCTTAACACTTTCATGTGTCTCTTTCCCCAATTCAAGGGTTTTCATTACATAATCAGAAGGCTGAAATTCATCATTATCCTTATCAGGAGGTGGCACCAAAACTTCAACATATTTCATTTTACTAGTTGGATCAACCAATATCCTAGAAAAGCCTTGGCTTTCTTGGATGTCTTTGATTTAACTGGAGCCAACTGACCAAAATCAAATTCATCTGGGGAAATTTACTGCTTTCTTTTCAGAGCTACAATATCCAACCACGGTGTAATATTTGATTGTGGTGGCGGAGTTGTGAATCTCACTTGAGTAGAAGAAATTACCTGTGATGTATCCTGGCTAGTTGATGCAAGCACATCAACTTGTGGTGTTTGAACAATAATAGTTGTTACAGTAGTAGTAGCAACAAGAGGTGGTACCTCGGTAGTGATGGAAGTGGTAGTAATAGAAACTAATTGTCCATCTTGAGAAATTTGAGTCATTGCTTCATTGAAATCCAAAATAGAGGACTCAATCATCAAAGTTGGGACATCATCAAAACTTGGAAGACTTGACAATGATACAAACTCAGTTTCACCTTCTCCTTGAGAAACAACATATGTTAACTCCTCATGATCATGATCATCATTTGAATCAGAATCAGGAGCAAAAACTTGTAGTGTAGCAGAAGAAGCCCTAACTAGTGGGGGCATTGAGTTCTCCACATCATGCATTTCCTCTTCTTGTGTAATTTCCCCTTCCTCCTGCTCCTCCCTTAGGACCTTTCACTGTAACAGGTTCTTCAGTAGCAGGTTCTTCTATAACAGGTTCTTCAGTAGTAGGTTGTTGTACTGTTTGAGCCGAAAAGGAAGATTCTCCTCCCTTAGGACCTTTCACTGTAAAATTATATCTTGGAGCCTTTCCCTTTGACTTAGGAGATGAGATTGGTATCGATTCCTATGTATCCTGTTTATTCTTTGTTCTTGATTTTGATCTCTTTCCCACTGGACCTTCTTTATCTTCTTCATCACTAGAACTCACCGGAAGTTGTTTCATCCTTATTCCCCTCTTTAGTAGCCATGCATTTGTGTTTGCCATAATGGGAGTAAACCTTGTTGAAATTAACTTATTTTTCTTCTGCAACCATTAAGTTGTAGGCAAAGGAGTGTTAGTAATATTATTTTCATAGCATCTAGGTTCTACAATATCATCAATGTCTTCCATTGTTTCTGGGATCCCGGGCAAATCTAAATTTTCAATATGCTCCAATGTAAGACGACTGAATTCAATCTTCTTACATCCTCTTCATCTCTACAATCTGCCCATACATCTTCCAACCTATGTACATGCACATAGATTCTCTAGATTTTATTCTTCATTCCACGATAATCAAAATGATCACGAGCCTTAAAACTCCTCATTGTTATCCACTACATCTCATCCTCCATATTTTTGGCTTTAGGAGAAGTGAGTACTAAATACCTTCCTATTGATTGAGAAAACTTGAGACTGACTTTGTGTGACGCCTATTGCCTCTCATGTACATGAATTAGCTATCTGCAGAGCTCCATCAAAATAATTTTATCCGATGGATATCTTGGCAAGATGAATGCTTGGCAAGATGATTGAAGCACCAGAATAACAACCAACACAAATATAAGTGAAGGTTGGAAACTGGATGAAAACACAACCATACTCACTAACCTTGTCATAAGGTGTTTTTGAGAGCCTCTTCTTTTGAAGTTCTTTGTCAAACATACACTTCCATGCGCCATAGAACACATCATTGATTCTTCTGAAGTGACTCCTTCAGTTATGAATGGTTAACTGATAGTAATAGTCCCACACTGACGTCTGTCTCCTGTCTCCCCTTGTAGACAACCATGGAAAATGCCTCATGGAGACAGCTACATACACTAGATAAGAGGTCATGTAAAATTTCAAAGTAGTCCCGACCTCTATCAACTGAGTGCAGATGGCATCACTAATCTGTTCACCCTAATCAATCTGATTAGTACCTTTTTTGATGATATTCATGTACAAGAACATCTAGGTTTGGAAATGATGTGAGTCAAGGATGCCTTTGATTCTCACCAAAAATGTAACCATATCATTGTACTCCATATTGAAATCACTCCTATGGAATGATTTAGGCCACCTGAATGTTTTTGAAGATCTAGAAGTCTTTAGGAAAATAGTGTTAATGGTTTTCTTGCACTTATTCATATTTTCCTCATAATAGGCCAGAGTCGTTACATGTGTAATTTCCATAACCTCATCAAAGTTTGGTCCTTTAAACAAACTATTAAAGAACTCGCTATTCAAATAGATAACCACATTGCCATCTATACCTTTGACCTGCCTTGTCTTGGGATCAAAATGATCAACCATTGTTAGAACAAAATCAGGGTCATGTGCTGCAACTGGGAAGGATGTGTATTTATGCAAACCACTTGCAATGAGGTTTGTCATCTTGGAAGGAGATTTCTAAACATGCTCCAAGAACTCATTCATGTCGATGTGCCCAATTTCAGTATCTCTCACAAATTCTACATTGGTCTTCACATAGATTTTTGGGAACATGTTTAAGTACTTTTGATATTTGTACTTCATCTTCTTTCCTCCGGATTTACTTGGGGAAGGGTCAGACATCTGCAAGAATCTACAATATTCCATCACGGATCAACTCAAGAACCAATATCCATCATTAGATTATCGACTTTATTGATTAAAATGAAGTTTGAAGGATCAAAAAGGCCTTAGACAAAAGACAAGAATTTTGACAAATCGTGTTTTAAAACCTGATATGCAAATAAGAAAATTAAAAAGTCGCAAATCGGGTTTTGAAACCCGATCTGCAAATGGTAGGTCAAAAGACTGTAGGTTAGGTTTTAAAATCTGATCTGTAGTTGGATAGAACAAAGGCTGCAGGTCGAGCTTTAAAACCTGATCTACACCTTGGGTAAGTCAATCGTCATGTCGGGTTTTAAAACCTGACATGTAGCAAGCAAAACATACATTTGTAGGTCGGGTTTTAAAACCCGACCTTCACTTTGGCAAATATCAATTGACATTTATTGTTTTTAAAACCCGACATGCATATGGGTAGGGCATAACTCGCAGGTTGGGTTTTAAAACCTGACCTACCTAAAGGCAGGGCGATCATCGACACATTGGGTTTAAAACTCGATGTGCCACTAACTCAAAGATAAACAATGCAGTCTAAAGCCAAAACGATGAACAGGGAATGATAAAAATAAAATCACGCCATCTATGTAGAATAAAAACCCTAAGCTCATCCTATGTAGGAAGAAAGACCCTAGACAAAAAAAAACACAACAAAAGTATAAAAGAATGGCGAATAAATACCTAAAATTGCCACAAACCGAAGAAAAAATGAGCTTGGAGTTAAATCCGAGGCACCAAAAGCTTCTTCACTATGAAAACCTGATTATAGAGCTCAAGAATGATAAAAACAAGTTTAAAATGCCAATTAAATCATTAAAAATAAATTTATGACTTAACTTAAAAGTGCATTAAATGCACTAAAGGTCTAGTGGTTGTAGGTTAGGTTTTAAAACCTGATCTGCATGTGAAGGGCAAGGACCTGCACAAAAAGGTAGAAAGCACTGCACTTCGAGTTTTAAAACCCGAAGTGCAAAAACACTTAAAATCACTGCATTTCAAGTTTTAAAACCCGAAGTGAAATTTGAAGAGTTTTTTGCAGGATAAGTCAAAAAAACATAAAAGATGCAAAGCAAGGATGAAAAATGACATGACTTACGAGGTAAGTCGATCGACCTTGGAGGATGTGGGCTATGAAACAGACAAGTTTCGTAAGGGTTGTCCCACGATTCAGATTAGGTAGAATCAATGAGAACACACACACACACATATGTATATATGTACATATATGTATATATGTACATATATACATATATGTACATATATATATAAATATATATATATATATATACATATATGTATATATGTATATACATATACATATACATATACATATACATATACATATACATACACACACATATAATGTACACACACACACACACACATACATCAACATACACACACAGACACATGCACATACACATACACATACACTGTTAGTGCAAGTTTTTATTTTTCCTTATGTTAGGGGGTAGTTATTTCCCTACACATATTATTTAAGCTTTCTTAGGTTATTAGGAGTGATTAGTATGAGGACGCATGGTGAAATACTCCAGCTATGTATATGTATATGTATGTACACACACACACACACACACACACACACACACACACACACACACAAACACACACACACACACACACACACACACACACACACACACACTGTTAGTGTAGGTTTTTATTTTTCCTTATGTTAGGGGGTATTTATTTTCCCTACACATATTATTTAAGCTTTATTAGGTTATTAGGAGTGGTTAATATGAGGACACATGGTGAAATACTCCAGCTACATGTGTAACTCTCCACCTCACATGGGTAGTTGAGCTACATACCCTCTTTGGCTTGTTGTGCCACCTCTCATAACCACTATTTTGTCATTTCCTAAGTGGGTTATGGGTTACTTGTGTTTCTCACCCTCTTTTGGCCTTATGTGCCAACTTTCTCAACTCCTTTCTTGTATTCATGTAAGGAGGTTATGCCACATGTTTTGGCATTTACCAAGAAGGTAAAGCCTCCCACTTTTAATGGGGAATAGGAGTTAATGCACCCCTTGGATGTATATGCTATTATTTTTCTATATAATAAGCACTATACTCTCACCTTCACTAGTTCAGTGATAGCTCGGTGAGAGTCTTCTCCAAATTCTCTTCTTTGTCTCTATTTTTCTCTCATATCAGATTTATCTTCATTCAACTATTTTCATCTTCAATCATTTGTTCCTTATAGTTGCATGTGATCTATAATCAACATTAGATCCTAGCTTGGTTCTCGCTTTTGGCAAAATCTAACATGGTATCAGAGTCGTGTTGTTTGGTATAACTCATTGTTTTTTTAATTTATTTGAGAGATATGAGACTATTAGATAGATAATATTTTCTTTAAAAACAAAGTATGATCTTCTCTTTCATTCTCATATGACCTAGAGAATCAGAATAGTTTAAAGGAAAATAAGCTTCTAGTTAAATGTAGTTACGTGTGTGTGTGTGTGTGTGTGTGTGTTCTTGTAAGATCTAGGTGATTGCAACTTTTTGGTAATATTGGAAGATTAATCAACATTTCCAGACTATCTAGAAGGCTTGAGAAAGTCAAAAGTGACTTTTACTTCACCAAAATCAGAGTTTGGAGGACACAGTAAAAAAAATTAGAGTGAAATATTTTTACTAGAGTTGTTTTCATTTCGGCTTTATAATTCCAACTTTTGCTCATTTGCAGAAAAAAAGATTTATGGGTTTTCTTCCCAACATTGAAAAACTTCTGGGTTTTAGTGTTGTTCTCAGAAAATTAATACTTTTTGTAGAAATCTAGTTTGAACAGGGCCTAAGTTGTTTTTCCAGTAGGCAAATTTAGTAACTTTTCTTAAAAGTTGCATAACTTTTGCCTCAGGTGTCAAATTTTTGCAAACAAGTACTTGACAGAAAGATGGAAACAAGTACTTTCCATCTACGCAAGTTTAATTGAAAAATTATTCATTTTCTCATTAGATATTGCAAGTTGAATCAACTGCATATTTTTCCTTGAACCGGTCATATCTTTCACCTCACAACTCTGTTTTTTCAAAACTAATAGGTGTTGGAAAGCTATTGAGATGCATTGATCAACTATAAGGCTATTTTTTTTCAGATCTTGTATCAAATTTATTTTTCTTAAAAATTTCTATTTTTGGCCATTGGAGCCTTGGAAAACATTGTAAGCTAATAAAAAGCCTTGTAAATGCACTAAATATAAAGTGCCAACCTTGTAATTTTTTATTTTTTTTTAATTTTTTTTTTTTTTGGGGGGGGGGTGTGTTGCGTCTTCTTTCTTGCACTTTTCCTTATTCATTGCAATATTTGTTTTTGCTATCATGGATGCATCTATAGTTCCTCTTTTAACACCATGTAATTATTTTGAATGGAAGTCTAAGATGATCATATATTTGAAAAGACATGGATATCATCGTTTTACAATGGGACTTGAAACTGAACCTCAAGATGTTGTAGAAAAGATTAAATGGTTTAATAAATGTTAGTGAAGCTTTTGGTACTTTGTGTATGTCACTCTCTCATGACCTTCTTTTTCACATTGAATCTACCACTAAACCAAATGCAATGTGGACCACTTTGGAAAACCTCTTTGGTAAGTAGGATGAGCTAAGAGGTCATCAGTTGGAGAATGAACTCATTGGGTTAAATCCAACCAATTTTGATGCTACACAAGACTTCTTCACAAAACTCAAGTTTGTAAGATTGTAGTTGGAACATTGTGGAACTAAGAAAGATGATAAGCAACTAATCTTGAGTATTCTTTCTAAGCTTGGTCCTAACTATTTAGTGTTTGTTTCTACATTATATGCTACAAAATGTGCCCTAGGTACCACATTCAAAATTTCTTCTCTAGATGAATTTGCTGTAGAACTCACTAGGGAGCAGAACAAAATTGTTCAAATGGGTACAATAAAACCCTCTAAGTCACATGCATTAGTTGTAAATCAAGGCATAAAAGAATAGAAAGGGTATAGTAAGCAGGATAAGAAACAAAAGAACCAAGGAGAGAAGAAGAAAGATAAAAAAATCTACTACTTCAAAAGTAGATAATTAGGCCTCTTCATCAAAAAGTGAACAACCTAAGAAGGAGAAGGTCAAGTTTTCTTATTATAAGAGGCCTGGTCATGATAAACATAAGTGTTTAAAGAAACAAATTGATCACCTTTCACATCTTCTTGAAAAGAATAATATCAAGGTGTCTAATTCGGTCAAACAAAGTTCACCAGAAGGATCTTCAAAGGACACATATAAGAGTAAGGGCAAAGGTAAGGGTAAGGCCCTAGTTGTTGTTGCTTCACAACCCAATTATTGTATAATTGACTCGGGTTCTTTTCACCACATGGCTTCTTTAGAAGATGATTTCACCTCTTTAGAGCCATGTTCTATGCCTACTATACTGATGGGTGATGACACTCCTATTGAAGTACATAGGAGAGGGTTTGTTGATGTGGGTGAAGGAACATTTGAGGATGTTCTTTGTGTTCTATCTTTATCAACAAATCTCTTATCTGTTTATCAAATCACTGACATAGGTTCTAGAAAGTGAGTTGAGTTCACACCAGATACAGTGTTAATCAGTGAAATGCATAATGGGTCTACTATTGCTGTGTGAAAAGTAGATCATCATTCTAGATTATATCAGTTTTCTCACTTTGTTCTTGACTCTCCTTCGATAGTTTTACTCACTCATGCCGATGAGGTGAGTTGTTTGTGGCATCAACGGTTTGGCCACTTGAACTACCATTACTTGCAACAACTCATTCAACAAGACATGGTTTCAAGGTTGCCTTCTATTTGATTTTCTGATGGAGTTTGCCAGAGATGCATTCCTGGTAAGCATCCCGAGGAGAAGTATGATAAAGGTAAAGCATGGAGAGCTACACAATTATTAGAGTTGGTACAAAGTGACTTGGCAGGACCATTTCCACAACCATCTTTCAATAGGGCTAGATATGTCTTGACATTTATTGATGACTTTTCTAGATATACATGAGTTTACTTTTTGAAAAAAAAGTCTGAAGTCTTTGAGAATTTTATAGATTTCAAAGATTTTGTAGAGAAACAATCTGGGAAGTTCATCAAGATTTTGTGTACAGATAATAGGGGTGAATTTGTTAATAATCAGTTTGAAAAAATTTATGCTTTAAAAGATATCATATGTAGCACATAGTTCCATAGAGTCCTTAGCAGAATGGTGTCACAGAACACAAGAACAAGTCTTTGAAAGAGATGCCCAATTGTATGATTCACTCCAAGTCTTTGGCACCTTAGTACTAGGTAGAGGCTATCAACTGTGTGTGTTACATCTAGAACTGAGTTCCTCACAAAGCTGTAAAGGGGGTAACCCATTTTCAAGCTTGGAATGGTCGAAAACACATAGTTAAGCACTTTAGAGTGTTTGGTTTTCTTGCATGGGCCCACATTCCAACAGAGAAATGCAAGCCTATGGATCCACAAAGAAAGCCTTGAATATTTTTTGGGTATCTAGATGATGTCAAAGGGACTTCTCCATCCCTCTACTCATGAGTTGTCCATTGAGAGGAGTGTTCATTTTGAGGAGAGCTCTTCTAGTTCTTCTCATACAACTTCTCCATCCACTATCACATTGTAGACATTGCATCATGATGATAGTTCTTTAGAGGATATTGATCCTCCTAATCTTGATGGGGAGTCTTCTTCCTCCACGTTAGATGGCGACAATGATGACGAGGATTCACATTCTTCTCTAGTCTTCATTCGGAGTTTGATGATTCTCCCCCAGACTCTCCAGTCTCAGTGCCTCTTTGGGTTCGATAAAAAAATGAGTTAGTAGGAGATTGGCTTGGTGATTGATGCAGAGGGGAAAGAAACACCTTAAAATTTTCAACATTCAATAGAGACCAAATGGGCCCAAGAGACTCCATGGGCATTCACCAAAAAATCACTTACAAAAGGATGGACTTGACACCTTGCACTTGGACCAAACAAAGATACAATAAAGAATTACAGTCAAGGGTATGTAGACACATTGAAGGCATTGTATGCAACATGAACATCTCCGGGCAACACAAAAATACCATTAACACAGACCCAATGTGGCATTTTATGCATTAGTTATGGTGACACCAACTAAGCCTAGTAGCCTATTCCAAACTCACAAGGGAATGACTCCTCCACCACATACCCTAGGCAATGATCAAGGGAATTTTGAGGATTCTCCACATAGCCAAACACCATGTCATAGGGTTAGTTACCTCTTCTCTAGACCAAAACATCCAATTGACTGGCTGACCTGCCCCTTTAAGCTTTCATTAGGTTTATTTTACTAGGCAAGTGCCCTTGAGATGGACCATACAAACAACCCACCACTTGGAACAAATCCCAACCTACTTAGAACTGAATATTCCAATGTTAATCAGTTCCTAAACCTCTTAAATTTACCACAGTGACAATGTTTTGCACTTCAAACCCTCATTCTCGATCTGTCACATGAGGATGCTAGACCCCAAATCATCAATATATTCTTGCCATAAATTTGGCTTGCTTTGCCACCAAAATATGAAAGAAAACCCTAAAACCTAGCATTCCCCAAAGTTACTGATTTTGCCAATGTTGGAATACTAAGTTATAGGCATTTTTGTCTGCAAACCCTCGACAGTGAGGGTTTCTGGACTTGTTTGCAAACAAAATCCTATAACTTTGTCTAGAATTAATGGATTGAGACCAGAATGGTTGTAAATGAAAGCTAAATCTCTCCCCTTTCTAACGATGTCACATTTAGTTCATGGGAGCACTGCATATGTTCACATAAATCGACTGTTACAGGAAAACCATGAAAAATTGTAGGAAACAGAGTAAGTTTATTGATTTCTTCACCAAGTCAACATTAACAACCCCCCTTTGATGAAAGCAAGGCATATTTATATGCCTTACATTCATCCCAACCAGTTCTAACCATATTTTGAATCAGTTATCTTTTGAGAATTTAGCTGACACAAGTAACACTTAAAAGTGCAAAAAAAGTTGACAAATTTTGTTCCCTTACACAAAACAACTCTAAATTCCTCTAATAAAATGTCCACATGCCACAAAGGGCTTAAAAACATGAATTACATAAACTCCACTCCATTTTGACATGTTGGGAGGATTGGACCATCCTTGACCAATATAGGACCTAATGGTCTACAAGACACAAGCATGGCACCAAGACCTTACAAGTTGATTTGGAACAAATAGAAATGGTCTTCAAGACCTTATTACACCTGCAAGAAACACTAAAGCATAAATTCATCATGAAACAATGACACACCACCATTAGGCATATTACACACATAGGTGCTCCTGCACCGATGATCCATCAGATACTAGAAGAACAAGGTCATAGTTTCAGCAAGCTCCACATCTCTTCATTGCTTCAGCTTTTGATCCATAGTCTTTTTGAGAAGCTTAAGGTGTTCTCGAGTGTGATGCTACAATGCAAGAAGAGTTCAATTCCTTGGAAATGAATCACACATGGGATTTAGTTCCTCTTCCCAAGGGAAGGAAACTTGTTCAATGCAAGTGGATCTATCGAACAAAATTTGCAGCAAATGGGTCGGTTGATAAGTATAAGGCTCGCTTGGTAGCAAAAGAATTTTCCCAAGTTCTAGGGATTGATTACTCTGAGAATTTTTCTCCAGTTGCTAAGAAGAATTCCATTCGACTTGTCCTTGCTATAGCTATAGCCAATCATTGGGAAGTTCATTAGATGGATGTGAAGATTGCCTTTCTTCATGGTGACCTTCAAGAGGAAATATACATGGAGTAGCCACAGGGGTTTGTTCAGGATCCCTCACTTGTGTGACGATTTTGGAAATCTCTCTATGGCCTTAAATAGGCTCCTCAAGCTTGGTACGCCAAGGTGGACTCATTCCTTCTGACAATTGGTTTCACTCGGTGCCATTTTGATCCAAATGTATACATACTACAACAATATGAAACTCTCTCATTTCTAGTTCTTTATGTTGATGACTTGTTGATCAAAGGGAGACATTCATCCACCATCAAGGCAGTGAAAACTAATCTACATGATAGATTTATGATGTCAAACTTGGGTCTTTTGTATTAATTCTTGGGGATTGAGATCACTCACTCTTCTTTAGGTATCTTCCATGGACAACTCAAGTATGCACTTGATATGCTCTCCAGATTTTGCATGGCTGATTGTAAGCCTGCACCTACTCCATTTTTGTTAGGAGTCAAACTTGAGGCTAAGTTCTCTTCACCTTTAGTTGATAGCACTTTATACCGACAACTTGTTGGGAGCCTCATCTACTTGACTCATAAAAGACTTGACATTTCATATGTTGTGGGCATAGTCTCTAGATTCATGCAGGAGCCACATGAGCTGCATTGGAAAGAAGCTAACTGTATCCTCCACTATATTCAAGTTACTCACAATTATGGAATTTAGTATGCAGCAGGCATAGATATTGACTTGGTGGGATATAAAAATTTAGATTGGGCAGGTGATTCTTAGCATCACAAGTCTACTTCGGGGTATTGCTTCTCACTTGGTTCCGGTCCAGTTTGTTGGTCGAGCAAGAAGCAGTTTGCAATTTCTCTTTCATCAATAAAGGTTAAGTATCAAGGGGCAGTTAATGCCACCACCGAGGCTATTTGGCTTCAAATTATTCTCATTGAGTTTGGTATTCCAGTCGAAAAGCCTACCATCATCTTTTATGATAATCAAAGTGCTATACAGATCTCAAGAAATCCAATTCATCACTAGAGGATGAAACACATTAAGATTCATATGCACTAGATAAGGGAGTTGATTCAAGAAGGATTCATTGATCTTAATTATTGTTCTACATTGGAGAAGACTGTAGACATCTTCACCAAACCCTTCACCCAAAGCAAGTTCCTTCATTTCTGATCTTTTTCTTGGGATGTGATAGGTGTCTACTTCAGGAGGGGCTTCTTAGTCCTTCATTCTTTCTCTCTCTCTTTACTGGGGGGGGGGTATTCCTATTATGGGAGGGCTTCTTCTTTTGCAGGGGATCTGTATGTACATGGGTACCTAACATGGCCTCATTTGTTGGGACCCATGTTTTCACCCACCTAAGCTATGCTTAAGGGGGGGTGTTAGTGTAGGTTTTTATTTTTCCTTATGTTAGGGGGTATTTATTTTTCCTACACATTTATTTAAGCTTTCTTAGGTTATTAGGAGTGGTTAATATGAGGACACATGGTGAAATACTTCAGCTATATGTGTAACTCTCCACCTCATATGGGTAGTTAAGTTACACACCCTCTTTTGGCTTGTTGTGCCACCTCTCATAACCACTATTTTGTCATTTCTTAAGTGGGTTATGGGGTAGTTGGTTTTCTCACCCTCTTTTGGCCTTATGTGCCAGCTTTCTCAACTCCTTTCCTGTCTTCATGTAAGGAGGTTATGCCACATGTTTTGGCATTTACCAAGAGGGTAAAACCTCCCACTTTTTATGGGGAATAGGAGTTAATGCACCCCTTGGATATATATGCTATTATTTTTCTATATAATAAGCACTATACTCTCACCTTCACTAGTTCAATGATAGCTGGGTGAGAGTCTTCTCCAAATTCTCTTCTTTGTCTCTATTTTTCTTTCATTTCAGATTTGCTTGGAGTTGCATGTGATCTATGAATGACATTAGATCCTATCTCGGTTCTCGCTTCTCGCGGAATCTATCATACACATACACATGCACATGCACACATACATATGCGTATGTATGTGTTTATATATATATGTATGTATATACACATACATGTATGTATGTATACATACACATACATACATACATACATGTATGTATATACACATACATATATGTATTTATATATACATATACATACATACATGTATGTATATATGTATGTATGTGGCATCGTAAATTGTACACCCTTAATTTGGTGGTACAATTCCACGCTTAGGTTAGCACTCTCCTTGGTGTGTTGCATTTTGCATTTTAAAAATTTCCTTTAAGAATTTAATTAATTAATTTAATTACATATAAAGTCCTCTTTTATCACTCCACACATCATAAAATTGGGTCATTAACCCTAAGTGTGCCCCTTTTTATTTTACCCTTTTAATCAATTAATTGATTAAACCCCTAATTAGGTCCTATTTTGACCTTCAAGGCCTGATTTCGCATATCTAAACACCTTGAATTGTCACACCGAGTTGGGATTTACTTTGTAATCACAATACCTTGCATCCCTAAAAAATTTTAAAAAATCAGTCGGACCATGGTGATTCACCATGGTCCTGACTTTTTCTCCCCGAATTTTGAGATCATATTTTGGTGGTGTTATAATTTTTAAATCCGAATTTGTGTGAAAATATATCAATTATAGGTTGGCCTATGATCAAAAAAAAAGTTAGGGTTTCATACATATAGCCTTTGCTTTCCTCATTTGAAGGATCCAACAACTCTAGCAATTGAAGGAGCCTCTTGTGAAGTGAAAGTGAAGGTTTATGTGAAGTCTTCAATAAAAAAATAAGTGAATTCATCAAGTCTTCATCAACCATTTTCATCATCAATTGAAGCTTTGGAGATATTGAAGAATAATAGGAGATCATCGACTGTTGATTGGCTTGTACCTCTTCTTTAGGGTTTGGTATGGTTTCATGTTATTTTCACATCTCTATGTGAGTTTCACAACACTTGTTTTTAGATTTACATTATTGCTTTAGATCCATTGTTGCATTTGTGATTTGAAGCATTCTCATTTACATTTTATTCATTTAGGGTTTTACTCCAAGCATAGGGTATAATCCTAGTTTTGCATTCTAGCTCATTATATCTTACAAACACATGAGATTCTAGGGCACACACACTTTTCAATATTACATTGTCTATTTGTGGAGGTGAAAATCACCAAAACAAGGGAGTTGACTAAGGAAAAACCCTATATAGCCAGCCAAACACCATTTTCCAAGTTGGAGGTGTAGGTACAGAAATCCGACGGAGCAACAAACTTTGGGAAAGACAAAATTTGTAGGTACAAGTCTGGATTTGGAACAAGGTCTTACTCTTTTGGGCGCCCCCGATCCTCTGTGTTTTTGGGCATCTTTTGGCAGTTTTGCATCTTAGGGCTTCAATTTGGAGATTCCAGAGTTTCAGGACAGTACAATAAAAAGGGCCAGAGCACCCAACACCCTGGTCTGACTCAATCTGACTTAATTTTTGGTGACAGGTGCACATCTGAGTTTCATTTCCTTCTCTAAAGTTTGAATCTTAGTTTTAGTTCTGAATTTCTCTATTATTTCAGTTTATATCATCACTTTTGTTCATCTCTATTATATATATAGACACACACACACACACACACACACACACACACACACACACACTCCCCCTCCCTTTCTCCCCCTCTCTATCTTGATATCCTTCCTCTCCCTCTCTATTATTTTCTAAGCTACAAAATGCAAGAAAATTTTATGAACCATAAAATGCACTTGGGTTTCGTGGCTCGAAAAATATAAGAACAATTTATGCTTCATAAAATGTGCCCATGTTTTGTGGCTCATGAAACTTGCTTGCATAATTTTATAAAGCACAAAGTACATTAGCATTTTACAAGGCACACAATGTATTTGTGTTATAGCTTGGTATATAACAAGCCATAATGCAATTGTTTTATATGATTTTGAACATAGCACAAGTGTGTTATGTAAAAATTTTACCATTTGACCATTTTTTTGTACACCATTTCCATGCACACACCTTACTGCTTCATTAAAAATTTCAATTTTTACAATATATATATATATATATATATATATATATATATATAAAATAAAAACTACATTTACATTTTCATTGGAAAATAGATTCCTTAAGAGCAAACTTCAACAATTAATCAGACAAAAACTAGTTTTAATTATAATTTTTCTAGTTATGCTTGAACGAAACTTAAAGATTTACTTCGATTGTGGACGAAATTTATTTATTTTTATTCCAAAGATTGATTAGTTAAAAGACTTTTTTGTTTATCCTTTGTTTTTCTACATCTTGTCTATCCTTTATTTTTTCCATTTTTATTACAAAATATTGAAAAGATGTTTCCATTTTGCATCTATAATATTTTCTACAATATCTAGAAAAATAACAAAAAAGATTAATTGCATCTCATTGAATAAATTTGTATGATTAATTAATTACACTAGATTGATTACAATCATTTCTTAATTGAATGTAATCATTTAGTTATATATTTTAATCGATAAATTTAGATACACTTTATTTGTTTTGGAAAAAAAAAAAGGAACCTCTATTTCATTTCATTTTTAATTTATTCAATGTGTCTTGGGAAGATGTTTATCTTGTTTCCATTGCTCGCCTCTTTATTGGAATTGGTTTGTCATTGATGTCAATTGAGATGATATGTTGATATCGGCTGAAATGTTGCTTAACATAGATTGGATGTGTGCATAGATATCATGAGCACAAGAGGTTTAGTATTTAAGTTGAAAATTGGTTTGTCGAATGACACAATGTATCAATTGCATCTATGACGTTGATAATTAAACAAATGTATTGCTTGAATCAAAGATGTATTCCACTAAAGTTTTGATGCTTAGGAAGAAGTGAGGTTCTGATGATTATGTTGGAATCCAAGAACACTGAGAGGGGAGGGTGAATTGGTGTTCTACCGGTAATGTTAATTTTGAACTTATTCCTTATTAACCGGTTAACACTAAATAAAATTAGAATACATACACAAAATAACACAATGAAATGCAACACCATAACACCAAGATTTATACGTGGAAAACCCTGCAAAGGGAAAAACCACGGTGGGGCTGATACTGACCAACTACCTAGAGCTCACTGCTCAAACACAAAACATAGGAAGTCTCACTGACTTACACAACACTTACAAGTGTTTACAAATGAAAATGAACTTATAAATAGCATCTGACCATGCTGGATAAGTTCCGGTGAATGCTCTGATATCCTTCTCTATATACCAGTTGTCCGATACTCTATTTAGCTACCAGTTAGGTTGTGCACATGAAACTACACACAGTCGCTTCCAATCGCATACCAAAACTCACTGAAATATTCGCAATCAAAAGCTTGCATGCCATCTAACATCTATATGATCTATCGCTGAGGTGATCTTCTTAAATATCCATCTAACTTAACCATGTCGGCTGCCGAAATATAATGAAAATCAAACATAAATCTAATGACCATGTCAGCCACCGCACATTACCACCAAAATCCATGAAGACATAATCAAAACCAAAACATTTCCTTAGTCGGGTCCTATCCATTACCTGGATCAAGACCAGTTACTAGGATGAAGACTTAGTCGGGATGAAGTAAAAGCCGGTGCCGATGTCGGTGTAAAGCAATGTGAATACCAATACGAGTTAGGTAATGCATGTCAGTTAACCAACCAATGAAACCTTTCACCCTTAGATGATGAGTTACCGTCAATGACAACCCATAATGCCATAAACCCTTGTTGGATGAGTGTCAATTGCCAATAGATTAAGGGTTTGTGGTGTGAACTTTATATTTTGTCAACAAAGTGACAAGAGCAGTAGACTGAGAGTCTCAATCCTGTCTTAACAATTATAGGAACCTTGATATATATACTAGCACCTTGTACCTAGAGGAGGTTCAAGGGATAAGCCGATATGATGTCAAAAGTAAAAATTAAATGTTAAATGCATGAGTTTTAAAAATTGTAAGAAAATTGAATAAATCCCCAATGATGATGAAAAGTAGATTTCAAAATTGAAATCAATCTTTAAGAAAGAGTGATGTGAAATCTGTATATAATAATTAATTAAAATGCTTCAATCAAAACAAACACAAAAAGAATATATCATTTCACCATTAGCATTTTGTTTTAATCAAAGCCCATTGACAGGCATATCAACAAATCTCAAAAAATCTGAAACATCAAATTTCATGCGGAATCAACCAATTCCAAGTTGAATTCGATTTTGTTGTTGTTCTATATCAGCCTTGTAACTATATCAGGATTTTTTTGGTTCTCCTCGCTGCTCTTTATAATTTAGTTAGGAACTGCTGGTTATTGTCTCTTGGCAATAATTTGTTGCCACTTTCTTTGTTTTGTACACTACTTTGTTCTCGCCTGCATTGTCAAGATTGTGCTTTCCTTCTAAAAGCATTCCATTCTCTTGTCACTCATATGATATTTTCATTTGCTACCCATGCATTTTTTCAAAATACGCTTGACAATACGTATGCCGACTATGTGACTTTGGTTGCTGCTAACAATGTATTTGAATACATAAAAGAACGAGACAACTTCTTGTGGAAAGTGGTAATTGTGGCTTACCAAAGACATGGGTATCCTCACAAGGCATTGATCCTATTTCAAGAAATGCAATCAACAAGTGTCCAATGTGATGCATTCACCTTCTCTGGTATACTCCCAGCCTGTGCTAAAAGAAGAGCTTTGAAGCAGGGTATAGACATCCATCAAAGCATGGTGGAAAGGGGATTTTTATCAGATTATGTAGTTGCAAATGCCTTACGTGCAAGCATTCACCATTCACGGGAAATGTTCGATGAAATTCCCCAAAGAAGTGTAATTTTGTGGAATACCATGATTGCAGAGTATGCACAAAATGAGCTTACGCAAATGGCAGGGTTTAAGGACAACATGAGAAGATTGCAGAAAAGAAATTAGTATACTATTTACTTGTTTATCAATATACGAGCTACAACAAAAACGTAAGCAAGTTCTTGGAAACAAATAAATATAGCAGCAACTGGAAATCTGAGGATAGTCCAAAATTAAATTACCTGCAGTTTCCACGGTAGTATCTGAGAACACAAACAAGGTGCAAGATGTGTACTTAGAAGGGGCCAGCCTGGTTTTTTATTCAAATTAGAAAACGCTGCAGGAAATAGAGAAAATCAAACAAATTTTAGGCAGAGCAATCTTACAGAAAATCTTGGATATTAAGCTATAACAGGCAAACATTACAGTTTTAATTTGAATACTTGTTGTTGTTGAGGATTTAACTTTAATTAAATTCCACAAACAGCTAGCTCTCCATTTTGGGTTAGTTCAAATTTAAACTTCCACTCACAGATTGTTTTTTTAAGGCATTTTTTTCCTGGAAACTTGCAGTCATGGTTTTTAAATTTCTATTATCATTCTTGACAATATTTCCAAACTTCTATGCACGGTTTTTTAATTTTTAATATTTGTTAGGCATTCTAGTTTTTTCAGGTCTGAGACAACTTTTTTGGGAAAAAGTAGTGTGGCAAGTCTATTTATAACAAAAATCTATCGACTAATTAAAAAACATACAATTTGATAATAACCTTATTAATCATTTATATAAATTTTAAGGTAATGTCTAAGATTATCGTTTAATCTTTTAGAGACATTAAAATATTAAAGATTAGTTTTTTTGAACTATCAACGGTTATCTCATGTGACAATAGATTGACAAGTAAGCAGAGAGTTTGGAGTTATTACAATCAATCAAAAGTGGTGTGTTGTCAGTAAAACTATCATCCATGCATAAAGACGTTTCCGTGTTGAAAGGAAGTTGGCAGAAGTTATAGTGTCAGTTGAAATCTAGTTCTTGAATAATGGTTTTGGGATGCAATGGAAAAAAAAGTATTTGTATCCATTTTTGTCTTGAGGTTTGGTTGTTGATCATCTAAGTATCTACATAGATGTATTGATAAGAGATTAATAAGATAATTGTTTGAAGTAGAAGATAAGATAGTAACATTAAAATATGTAGATTAGATAAGTGTTGAGATGACAATTGTAAAAATAGATATCATTGCATAAAGTTATGCGATATGTTCATTGCTGAAGGAAGTGGTGCAACAGATATTATAAGATTTTGAGTATGCTCTGTAGGGAGGAAAATTTCAGGACAGAACAAGTGCAAATTAGAAAGTCTATGTGAATGATGATACTGAAGATGGTGTTTTGAAAGGTTTCATATTGATCAAAGTCAGAAGATTGTTAGACAAAGGAGGTAATTGTTCAAAGGCATCATGTATATCAATGTTTTTGAGTTTCTTCAATCAATAGTGCTCTATATGGTGAAGGTTTTAAGTCTATGTGTATAGAAAGGTGTGTTTGACATTTTGTCATGATAATCAAGTCTTTGTAGCAAGTTACAAAAGTTGATGGCACAGTGATGTTTTCAAATTTGAATTACAAGGTGTTAAGTTTGTGATGAATGATTGATAGTGAAATGGAGTAATCCATTGTAAATGTTTTTATTTCTTGTAAAGGGGTTGGTTCTCCTAGGGTTGGTGCCTTGAATGTGTAAGGGGTTGGTGCTCCTAGAGTTGGTGCTCTGAATGTAACTAGTGAGGTTGCCAGTAAGGCTTAATATAATTCATTTTCATAGTTCCTTTTTTACCCTTCAAGGGTTTTCCACTCAAACACTGGTATTATGTGATGTGCATATATGATTCAGTTGTCCTATGGATTGATATATGCCTTTATATTGATGATTTTTTTGTATTGTCATATATATGTTTTGTATCACTGGTTTTAAGTATTTACTTGTAAAAGAGTTGATTTTATAGACCATTGATTCACCCCCGGCCCGCCCCCCTCTCACTGGTCTGGGGTATTCCAACAATTGGTATCAAAGCCAGGTTCCTTGAGAAAAATTCTAACCACTTGAATGTAGATCAAGAGAATATTATGAGGAAGAAAAGCAAGAATAAAGGAAATAATACCAAGAAGTTTATTTTTAACAAAGCACCTAGTACATATGTTGAAGAGATAAACATAACTCTTTTGAAAACAAAAGATGAATACCATATTGTGAATAAAGAAGAGGAGTCAGTACAATTAGATGAGTCTCAATTCATGGAAGTTGCAAATGAACATCAAAATGATCAAGAAAGAGATGAAGAGGAAATAATAGTTGATCTTGAAGCAGAACTTGTTGCAGCCCTAGTTGAGATCAAGAACCTCAGACAAGTGAATTAGAAACTCAAGACACAACTTCAAGAAAACATTGTCTAATGAAGTGTTAGTTGGAAGTCTTCATGAATCTGAATAGATAATTGAATTTATGATAGCTCAAGTTGTTGAAAGGAAAAGGGTTGAAGAAGTTAGAATCCATTTAAAAGTCATGGAAGAGGTGTGTGAAAGGATAGATGTTGAAATTGATACTCTAAAAAGGAACTTAAAGGAAACTACCGACAAGCTGAATACTAGTCTCAAGTGTGAAAAGATCTCATAATTTCTTTTTATCATTGATGGTCAAAGACCATCTACTAACAAGACATAGTTAGGTTGTGAAGAAGGTAAGTTAAGAAGCCCTGTTAATATAGGAGAATGTAGTTAAGCAAAAGAAAATTATGTCAAAAACATAGACAACGAGAAGGATCAATATACACAAACATCAAGTACATCTTTAAAAACAAAGGGTACATCTAGAAGAATCTTCTATTCAGGGCAAACACATACATTCTATGGGTATTGTTACTCATGTAATCACTTTGGTCACAAGGTAAGAGAATGCAAAACACAAAGTAAAAATATTTATAGACGAAGAAGGAATCATAACGTTGTATGTTATAAATGCAAAAACTATGGACACATAGCTTAACATTGTCGATGTGTTTTTATAAAAACAGATAAAGAATAAAAGATAAAGGAAACCAAGAAAAAATAAAGACTTGCAATGGTTTGGAAAAGAAAATACAATGAAGATGATAAGAAGAGTAAAAAGGACGAATCCATGATTACTCATTGTGAACTCTATGTTAGATAGTTCAAATAACTGGAAGAAATTTGAGAGGGGGGTGAATCAGTTGTCACATATTACCAGAATAATTAGCAATTAAGACTTTAATGTCGGAATCCAAAATATTTATACCAACATGCTTAAACCAAATACCAGAATAACAGATAAACCAATTAAGCATAAACAATAATCAGAGTATAAATACCATCCACATGACACCAAGATTTATACGTGGAAAACCCGGTAAAGGGAAAAAAACACGATGGGAAGTCTACCCACAGTCAGATAATACTTCTCCAGTAAGTATGTGAATTACAATTGAGGGGCCTACACTTGCAGGAAGGCCAATAGCCTAGAGCGCACTGCTCATCACAAAAGGAGTCTCACTGACTCCATAGAAATCCAAACTACAATCCAGAAGAATGAATGAACTGCAAAGATAACATCTCCAATGCCTGAATACAGTTCCGGTTAAACTCAATATCGGAGGACTAAATCCTCTTACATAAACCCAACTCGATCTCCAATGATCGATCAAATCCTCTGCTTGAATGATATTACATTATTCACTCTTTACATGTCCATGTGCCTTTCCTATATCCTGATATCATCTACAATGAGATCTTACATCATATATATACAAACCCTCGACCATAACCAATCAGGTCGGCCATTAGACAATAAAACAATTACATAATTACAAAACATGTTGGCCTTAGACCAAACAAATAATATTCAACCCATAAGACATCCCATAAACACATCGAGAGGTCCAATCCACACGTTACATTAAGTCGGTCCATAACCTAGACACACCGAAACCCAATTTAGGTCCATACATGCCAAAGAAATTATCCCAATCAACTAAGTCTCGAACATGATCACCATCAGCATCCTGAATCCATACCAAAAGCTGCACCAACACCACTTATGCATATAATCAAAGATCTTCAATAAAGCTCTGCCGGTGAAACCCTCGCCAGAACCACAAACCAAGCTTTCTAGAAAACAGGATAGCATCCGATCACCAGACCAAAACCAACTGACTGAATATGAACATAAGTAGCATGAATAAGCCAATTCCATAACCAAATCATACCAGAGCATACTGGATCATGTCGGATCCAAACCAACCAGAAACCAAACAACCTACCGGGACCAGAAGGGTGCCGGTAAAGCATCCAAAATAGCTAGTGTTGACATCAATGATAAAACATCAATGCAACACATAATCAATTCCCCCAAATGGCCAACAATCTCCCCCTTTGGCATTGATGACAACACTAGATGTGAAAACATCTAAGTACCAAGAAATGCCAAACAAATCTCCCCTAATGGAAGACAACCAACAATCTCCCACTCAAACATATAGCAATGAAGTTCTAAAACAAAGACCAAACTCCCTGTATGAATGATATCTTTGTAAAGCTCCATTTTACACATATATCTCACCCCCTAGTGTATACAACTCCTTAAGTTTTTCACATCAATATCTCTCCCCCTTTGACATCAATGCTAGAAATCTGACAAAAATATCAAAGCAAAAACAAAAACCACTGAAACACAAGGCTAACTACTCCCCCTGAGTAGTAGCATCCCCACATCAATGCTAGAATGAATAATATCTCTGATAATGCATACCAGACTAATAAATAACATCAATCAGTTCTCTACCAGAGGGGCAGAAACCCCTAACATGTCTCTCAGATACTCAAATGATTCTTTAGGCAAAGTTTTAGTGAAAATATCTGCAATCTACTCTTTAGTGTTCACATAAACCAGTCTAACTTCATTTTATTCCACCTTCTCCTTCAAAAATTTATACTTGATAGATATGTGCTTTGTCTTAGAGTGAAATACTAGATTCTTTGATATGTCAATAGTAGCAGAGTTATCACAGTGAATAACTACTGGTCCAGTGCAATGCACTTTGATATCCTTCAACATTTTCTTCATCCATAGAACCTGTGTATAGTTAGTAGTAGCAGCAACATACTCGGCTTCAGCAGTAGATAAAGAAGTACATGATTGCTTCTTGTTGATCCATGAAACCAATTTCTTTCCAAGAAAGAAAGCTCCACCGGAAGTACTTTTCTGGTTATCAACATCACTAGCCCAATTTGCATCTGTATATGTACATAAAGTAAAGTCATCATCCTTAGGGTACCACAAACCATATTTAGATGTACCTTGGAAGTATCTAAAAATCCTTTTCACCGTACTCTCATGATTTTCTCTAGGATCACTCTGAAATCTAGATGCAATACAAACAAAATTCATTATGTCAGGCCTAGTCTGAGTCAAATATAGTAGATCTCCAATCATGCATTTGTATCTTGTAGGATTTACCAGTGCAGAAACATCTTTCCTTGTCATTTTATCACTTGTAACTATAGGAGTACTTATCGGTTTAGAGTCTCCCATACCAATTTTTTCTAGCAATTCCCTAGCATACTTACTTTGACAGATAAAAATACCTTTATCAGTCTAAGTAATCTGCAAACCTAAGAAAAATTTCATTTCCCCAATCATAGACATTTCAAATTCTTTCTCCATGTTCTTAGAAAATTTCTTGCACAACTTATCTTCACCTCCAAAAATGATGTCATCAACAAATACTTCAATAATCAGTATATCATCATCAATGACCTTATAATATAAATTATTGTCAGCATTACCCTTAGTAAAACCAAGTTTCAAAAGATATTTATCCAATCTTGTATACCAAGCTCTAGGTGCCTATTCCAATCCATATAAAGCTTTCCTTAACCTGCAAACCATGTTTGTATCATCTGAAAGTGAAAAACCATTAGGTTTCTCAATATGAAATTCCTCATCAAGATCCCCATTCAAAAATGCACACTTAACATCCATCTGATAAACCTTGTAGTTTTTATGGGCAGCATAGGCAAAAAATAATCTTACAACTTCAATCCTAGCTACAGGTGCAAAAATCTCACCATAATCAATTCCTTCCTTCTGAGAATGTCCTTTACAAACCAATCTAGCCTTATTCCTTCTGAGAACTAAAGTCCATGTGTTATTCTTCTCAATTTGATCCAATTCTTCTTCCATAACTTTCAACCAACATTCATCTTTACATGCTTCAATTACTGATATCGGTTCAACTTGATAAATTAAACATACCTTATTAGTTGTCAGTCTTCTTCTTGTCATCACTCCATTGTAATTCTTATCCCTAATGATCTGATCTTCAGAATGATTCAATCTCACATACCTAGGTGTCTTCTTATTCTTTGTTCCTCTTCCTGGTTCTTCAGTTACTGTTGAATTTTCCGATACTGTCGAAGTAACTGGTTCAACATTTTGTTCCAGTAAAGGTGCTACAGGTTCAAATATAATCATTTCCACTATCGGTTCTTGCTCATAAACTCTGATTTGACTTCTATTCAGCTCATCCACCTTGACATTAGCACTCTCCACAATTCTTTGCGATCTCTTGTTATAACATCTATATGTTTTTCTTTCATTAGAATAACCAAGAAAAATGTCTTCATCACATCTAGGATCAAATTTGCCAATGATATCATCTATCCTGATATAACATTTACTACCAAAGATTTTGAAATACTTAACTGTAGGTGTATTGTCAAACCATAATTCATAAGGTGTCTTACCGGTTTCCCCTTTGATATGTACTCTGTTGAATGTACAAACCATTGTGCTCGCTACTTCTCTCCAGTAGATGTGAGGTAGACTAGCTTCCATAATAATTGTTCTAGCACCATCCAAGATAGTTTTGTTCTTCCTTTCCACAACTCCATTCTATTGAGGTGTCTAGGGAGCAGAAAATTGTCTCCTTATACCATGCTTCTCACAAAAGTTATTAAACTCACTGGATGTGAATTCTCCATCATGATCTGACCTCAAACATTTAATCTTCAATCTCGTCTCTGTCTCAACTTTAGCTTTAAAGATTTTAAACTTTTCAAAAGCCACATATTTCTCCCTTAGAAAAGCAACCCACGTCATTCTAGAATAATCATCAATGATTAGCATAAAATATCTATCACCTTCAAAACTTTTAACTCTAGTAGGGCCACACAAATCAATATGAATAAGATCAAGAACATTATTAGATTTATCTTGTATACTCTTAAAAGAGGTTCTAACATGTTTACCCATTTGACATTCTTTACATACCAGATTATAGGGCTTCACAATCTTAGGTATATCTCTAACTCCCTTAGTTGAACTGATCCTTACAATGCAATCACAATTCACATCACATAACTTCTTATGTCATAGCTAACTCTCATCAATTTGTGCAATCAAACATGTCTTCTCACCGGAATTCAAATGAAATATATTACCTTTTGTCTATGTACCGGTTGCAATCTCCAAACCAGATTATTAATGATTTTGCATTTTCCATCCTTGAGCTGTAATTGAAATCCCTTATCCACCAATTATCGTACACTCAAAATATTATGCTTCAAACCTTCAACAAAATAAGCATTATCAGTATTGTGCTAACCATCCAATGATATAGTTCATTTTCCTTTCATCATACATGATTTGTCATCTCCAAATCTAACTAGACCACCATCAAATTCTTGCAAAGATAGAAATTTCCTTTTATCTTCAGTTATATGATGTGAACATCCACTATCAGTTAGCCATTCATCCTTGTCTTCAATTTTAGCAACAAGTGTCTTCTCTATGGGTACATTCTATTCCAGTGTCGGAACATCTTCCTTGATAGCCAATAACACCTATTCCTTCCCATTGTCGGAACCACTAGTAGATTCTTTTGTCGGTTCATCATCAGAGTCAGTCAGACCTTCCTCATTTGCTATATAGCATGATTTGTCTATGTTTTTCCTATACTTATACTTGTTTTGATATCCAGGGTTAGGTTTAAAAGATCTTATAACTCTTTCTTCAAATCTTGAATTCCTTTCAGGACATATAGATGCAAAATGACCAATCTTATTACATGCAAAACAATTAAAAGGTGCTTTTTCTTCATACTTACTTCCTACTGGTCCTTTAGGTACTCTTCTAGCAAATTGTGCTTCAAGTTGCTCAAACTCATCATCTTCTCTCTTCATATCATCCAATTCCTTTGCATATAAAGCTTTGCAATCTTGCTTACCGATTGATGATGCAAATGCATGAAAAGCAAGTTAGGACTTCACAGCTCTAGAAGGTCCAAATTCTTCAAGCTCAAAAACAAATAATTTCCCAACCAAGGTATCTTTGTTGACAAAAGTATTAGCCATTGTTCTCAATTAATTAATTGCAATAGCCTTCATCTTGTAAGTCAGTGGTAGGGCTCTTATAACTTTAGAAACAATTTCATCTTCACTCAGAGTTCCACCACAACATTGAATTCCCATAACAATCTCATTTACCCTTTCCATGGATGCAGTAATCCTTTCATCTTCTTCCATCTTTAGGTTTCCATATCTCACCCGGTAACCATCAAGTTTAGCAATCTTCGCAGTAGGGTCACCTTCATTAAGAGTCTCCAATTTATCCCATTTAACCTTTGTAGATGATTTGTCAGTTAATCCCATTATTTGTTGATCAAAAAGTTCACACAAGAGGGCTTCTCTTGCTCTACAATCATTCTCAAGCTCCTTATCCAATTTTTTTGGAGGAGGGTTGCTAGATGCCGGATTATGAGGTGTAACACCATTCTATGTGATCTCCCAAATATCCTTACTTATACATCTCAGATGAGTCTCCATCTGAATCTTCCATACTGTGTAATTTGTTCCATCAAGCCTAAGAATATCTCTCCGAAAGATAGCTCCAGATGAACTTGAACTATTAGTCGCCATAGGATCTTCCTCAAGCGATTAAGCTTTTGCAGAGAGGACCAAAGCTCTGATACCAATTGTCAGACAGTTCAAATAACTAGAAGACAACTGAGAGGGGGGGTGAATCTGTTGTCACATATTACCAGAACATTTAGCAATTAAGACTTTAATACTGGAATCCAAAACATTAATACCGAAATTCTTAAACCAAATACTAGAATAACAAATAAACCAATTAAGCATAAACAATAATCAGAGAATAAATACCATCCACATGAGACCAATATTTATACGTGGAAAACTCGGTAAAGGGAAAAACCACAGTGGGAAGTCTACCCACAGTCAGATAATACTTTTGCAGTAAGTATGTGAATTACAATTGAGGGGCCTACACTTGTAGGAAGGCCAACAGCCTAGAGCACACTTCTCATGACAAAAGGAGACTCAATGACTACATAGAAATCTAGACTACAATTCAGAAGAATGAATGAACTACAAAGATAACATCTCCTATGCCTAAATACAGTTCCGGTTAAGCTCAATACCAGAGGACTAAATCCTCTTACATAAACCCAACTCGGTCTCCAATGATCGATCAAATCCTCTGCCTAAATAATATTACATTATTCTCTCCTTACATATCCATATGCCTTTCTTATATCCTGATATCATCTACAATGAGATCTTACATCATATATATACAAACCCTTGACCATAACCAATCAAGTCGGCCACCAGACAAGAAAACAATTACATAATTACAAAACATGTCGGTCTTAGACCAAACAAATAATATCCAACCCATAAGACATCTTGGAAACACATTAAGAGGTCCAATCCACACGTTACATTAAGCCGGTCAATAACCTAGACACACCGGGACCCAATTTAGGTCCATACATGCCAAAGCAATGATCCCAATCAACTAAGTCTCAAACATGATCACCATCAACATCCTGAATCCATACCAGAAGCTGCACCAACACCACTTATGCATTGATGAATAATGATGAACAACAGATACCCCAACCGGTACTGAGAGGGGGGGGAATCAATACAGGCAAAAACTTTCTCAACAACTTATCTAGTTAACGCAATACCAACTGGTTGTCACCATTATTGAACTTAACCATGGCAACATAGGTTAAACACAGTAAGACATTAGATACCATAAACTGATAAGTCTGATCTTCAAATACGATCAATACTTGATATCAACTTCATCCAAAAACATATGCATGTGGTATACTAGTAATACCATAACCTATTAACCCTGCATGCATAATCTTTCAACCAAATACTTCATAAACATCACATGAAAAATGCATAACACATAACACACAAATTTTTCATGTGGAAACCCCAATGGGAAAAACCACGGTGGGGATGAATACCCACAAACTTGTTTTTGAACTATTTTGAAGCTCACCTTGTTAGGAGCCTAGTCTGGTTAAATACTTTACAATAAGGTTCTGCTAGGAATCGATCCTGTTAGAGATCACCCGGTTAAGGGATGGCTATATACCCTGTTAGAGGTTACCTCGCTAGAGGATTTGAAGAACTCAATGATCTTGAGTCACCTGGTTACAGGTTTTACAATAAGCCTGTTAAAGCTACCCGATAAAGGGATTTCCATCTGTTGAAATGATTAGAAGACAACAGGAAAAACTTATGATCTGATAAAAGCACTACATGCCAAGGCAGATCCTTTTCATTTCCTCTACTTTGCAATCACACTGCAGTTTTCCTCTTATTGGTCTAGCAAGTATCTCATCACTCAGATACACACAACATTTGCCAACAACTTTCCAATAACAAACATCATCGACCTTATAAACAACAGATAGGTCGGTAGCATAAATCCTAAACCCTAAGTATCTTAGGTTTACAACACAGGCGGTCCAATCCTGACCTTCCAAACACATTGCATAGAGTATTATAATTTCAAACATATCACAAGACAATCTGCATCATTCATTAAACACCGCTCATGGGAATCAGTAACCCATCACGCTTTCTTCTCATACCACTAAGAAGAATGATCATTCCCGAGGTAGACTTTAAACGCAGTCAATCTTCTTATATCTCAATCCTTCATGCGCACAAGGCTGATGTGGCACCTTGATCTCATTCATATCTCTTAGCTAACTCATCACAGAGTATCACCAGTTGCATCACACAAGCTAGATCGCCAAACCGATAACCATAGAGCTGAGACTACCAACCAGTAGTCACACTTAGTGAAACCGTGACACCGGTTCATTGCATCTCCTCATACCTCTTCATGTCGGTTCACTTGAACTTTATTAACATCAATGACAACATATATTATCATCATATCAACATACCGGTTCACCATATGCTAACAATATCCAACAATCTCCCCATATGCCAACAATATCCAACAAGTCTTATATCTTGATATCATATACAATGAGATCTTACATCATATATATACAAACCCTTGACCATAACCAATCAGGTCAGCCACCAGACAATAAAACAATTACATAATTACAAAACATGTTGGCCTTAGACCAAACAAATAAAATCCAACCCATAAGACATCTTGGAAACACATTGAGAGGTCCAATCCACATGTTACATTAAGCTGGTCCATAACCTAGACACACCGGGACCCAATTTAGGTCCATACACGCCAAAGCAATGATCCCAATCAACTAATTCTTGAACATGATCACCATCAGCATCCTGAATCCATACCAGAAGCTGTACCAACACCACTTATGCATATCATCAAAAATCTTCAATAAAGCTCTGTCGGTGAAACCCTCGCCGGAACCACAAACCAAGTTTTCTAGCAAACAAGATAGCATTCGATCACTAGACCAAAACCAACCAATTGAATATGAACATGAGTAGCATGAATAAGCCAATTCTATAACCAAATCATACCGGAGCATACTGGATCATGTCGGATCCAAACCAAACAACCTACTGGGACCAAAAGGGTGTCGGTAAAGCATATAAAACAGCTAGTGTTGACATCAATGACAAAACATCAATGCAACACAATCAATTCCTCCAAATGGCCAACACTCTATGCACAAGTGATATCTCCTAAATCTTAAGGAGAAGTAGAGTTTTAGGGGGAGTTAAACATGATAATATATTTTGCCCCAAATGGAGAAAATAATGAGTTGTGTAAATCTAGTTGGTGTCTTATAGATAGAATAAAAGTTGTAGAGAGTAAACTATCTGTTGTATCTAGAAAGTAATAATGTGGTACATTTAAGATCAAAGATGGATTAGTAGGTATATGTGTGTCATATTCTTTAGAGGGGCAATACTTAAAAAGACATTCATGAATGTTATTAAGCAGTACTATTTGGTGAGGTCAGTGACATTTATACACTGAATGAAGTATAATAATCTACAATGATTAAAGATAGTAATTTCTAAAGTTGTTGAAGTAGTCAAAGTAGTGATTCAATGCATGAGGACAATGTTCAAAGTGATGTCACGTTGTGAAGCAACAAAGAAGAGAAAAATAATACATCTCTACCATGATGTATTATGAGATAGAATACTATTGAAGACAATAACAAAGGTGACAAAAATGTGATGGTTAAACAAAGATGTTTATGAAGGTAGATTGATCATATCATAAAGAGAGGTATTGCAATCCTTTAAGAAAAACAAAAAAAATGACTTTATCATGTCCAAGTCAAGGGTCTAATTGGCAATGCTAGTGAAATTAGTAGATAGTAATAGAATAATAGCTTTAACAAATCAGAAATTGAGAGGTCACTGAAGATGGTCCTTAACATAAAAAAAAATGGACATGATTGAGACAATGATGGAGCCACTATCTTGTGAAATTATGCAAATACTTTTGAAGTTGCTTTTGTTATTCTTATGCCATCTATGTTTTCTTTGACTTATCGATGCAAGCATTAAATCTTGGAATAGGTGAAGGATGTTGGTGGATATTGCACCATTTAACATCAGACTTGTGGCGTTCATATAAACAAAGAGGAGTATTTATCAGAGTCCATCAAGTCATTTCAATCTATAAGAAACATACTTTTTGTTGGGCAGGTGAGTATGTTGTTTGGTCTCATTTTGGATGGATTTGTCATTTATGATAACTAAAGAGATGCAGAGTTTGTTTGATATAGTGATAGTAAATGCAACACCTTATAAGATATACAACAGTTAAGGAGAAGAAAATCTCGGGCAAGTTGGTATAAACAACTAGGTCTTTATAAAGGGAGCAGTCAAAGTGAACGAAGCAAAGATTAAGACAACGCTCATGCAAGATCATAATAGTACTAAAAATAAATATGCCACGAAAAGAGACCATGGTGGTAAAAAATAATGCGTTCAATGCAATGATTGAAGTTAAAAATGTAAAGCAGTAATGCATTGTGAGAACGATGCAAATAATGATATGAAAATTCTTTTGAAGATGTTTTAGGAAGTTGTGCTACAAGAAGAAGGTAAACATTTACATGTGAAATGTGTTTTGCCAACGTTGTGCACATGTTCCAAGATTTGCATGTGCAATATATGACAAAAAGATTTGAAATTGAAGTGTGTCAATAGCATTCTAATAAGGATTGATAAGTTAAGATTTGGTGATTAAGGATTTGCAACGAGGTTTACATACTATCTTAAAGGTGAAAGGATCTAATGATTGCAACCATGATGATGACATAATGTTGCATCTCAGAAGTTGCAAAGGATGATAGTGTTGATTGAAGACGACATTTTTGTTGTTGTTTGAAGGTGCATATAAGTGTTTGCAAAAGGTTTCCAATGCAAGGAGGATCTTGAAAAGGGTATTTATATGGTTTGTCATTGATGATTATAGTGTTGATGTTTAACAAAGGTGATGTAAATAAAGTATGTTCATAAAGAAGAGATTGTTAGTAGCAATCAAGAAGGAAGATTGAACCCCCGGTTAAGGGAAAAACCACGATGGGAACCTACCCATAGTACGATGATACTCTGCAATAGTATGTGAAAATATTACAATGGGGAATGCACATGCATTCAAGCACACTTCCTAGAGCTCACTGCTCAAAAGATATTTTCTCGAAAGGCTACAACCCTCAGGGAAGTCTCACCAACTTACAACATGATTTAGACTACAATCTGAAAGAAATGAACTGCAATGATAGCATCTACAAATGTCGGATGACAGTTCGGGTTAAGCATAATTGTCTACTCCACAACACTAATCTCACCTCAACACTTCGTTGAATGATAAATCTCTTGTTCGAACATTAACCTCTCTTTGATAATGCAAAAACAATACCGATACACAAACTACATAAATAACTCACCTATATATACAATTCATCAACCTTGATAACAAAGTCGGCTAAACCCTCAACCCTCAATTATAAAATTACATCACACAATACAAAGATCGATCACCGGAACAATAAAATGATTTACATTACATAGCATGGACCTAATTCAAATTCACGAACGATCACATCCACCTGAAATCACGCCAAGACCAACCGCAACACGCTACACCACCAGAAATACCGCATAACACGAAAACCAATACTGATTGAAAGAAATCACCAAAAAATTGCACAATGATCAATGTGGATCGCCAAAACAAATAGGACATGCCTAGGAAACACCAGCAAGCATGATAGAATCATCTGGAACACCTGCACCAACATCACTTATCAGATATTCATCAATCAACACAAGCAATCAGCAACTGCCACGAAGAAAGATAACTTACAAGGCACAAAATCATGAACCATCTAAAATGAAGATACACAAGATCATCCCAAACAATATCCCAAAGTCTCAGCACAAGATCTGATCACATTGGAATATATCAGAGGAAATACCAGATTCTGCAAAACAGTGATAAAAAAAACCAAACTACAAAACCGGATCAGAAAATCTTCCCAATCACACTAGAATAGATCACAAGAATATGTTGGCATCAATGACAACAACATATCCTAGAAACAACAATGAACAACCATATCCAACAGAGACATGATTCTTCGGGATTAGTTGGAAAGGTTAATAAATTTGTTGATGATAAGAGTATTTGTATTGACATATTCCAAAAAGTGATCAAATGACTATAATGAAAGTATTTGAGATCAGTGAAGAAATCAATAACATTGATAATGAAGACAAGATCATTACATGTTGTAAGAAAGTGATGGAAGATAAACATACTAGTATTAAATGATAAAGGATATAAAGAACAATGCATGCATGAACATTGTAAGATAGTAAGGATGTTGTGGTATAACATATCATTACAGGCAACTATGATGAAGAGAAGACTTAATAGCAGAGTGGTGATACTATTCTCATGAAAGAGAAAGGTTACTATCAAAAAGAAAATACAATCATGATCAAATGGCCATTATGGAAATGGTATAATGAGTGCATGAGAATGGATGACTTGAAGGTTTTATGGATGGGATGATGGAGGGAGAATGTTGGAAGGAATTCAAGGATGTGTACCTTTTTTGATATATCTTAGGGATTATTTGAGGTGATGGAAGGATCGATGGAGGAATGTAAGGACCCAAGATGGATGGAAGGGATGGAGGGTTTAGCTTTGTAACATAAAGACCCAAAATGGATGTGGATGATGAAGGAATCGACTTTAGGACATAAGGACCCAAAACGGGTTTGGAAGATGGGTGATGGAAACATTTGGATTTAGACGGAGGGATTTTAGATTCAAAAGAGATGGAAGGTATACCAACATCTTGAGCATGATATTTATAGCTAAGGTTGTATGAACTTGTATTTTGTTTGACTTGAAGGGTTCCAATATGCCTTGTTCATGCAGGCCTAACCCTTTGCCTTGATAATTCATTTTTTCACAAATTATTTTTCCAATAGGATACTTATTATTTTGGAAAGAAGATGCGAGTCCATTTTGAGGAGGATGGGAGGTGGAAGGAATTGTAAGCTCTTGGAGGAAACCAAAGTGGATGAAGGTGGAAGGCCCAAGTTGATAGGTATTGGATTCATAGATATCATGGATAGGGATGATGGTAGCTTGTGGAGGACTTGGATCATGCGAAGGATTAGGATCATGTGTGGGATTAGAAGGAATATTAGGATCACAAGATGGATTGGTAGCATGACATGGAGATGAAGGAATACTTTGATCTTGACTTGGGATGGTATCACATGGTGGAGTGGAAGGGATGATTGGATCTTAAGATGGAAGGAGAGCATTGGATGGAGGATTTTTTTTCTTGAGATGGAGTGGAGGGGAGACTCGGATTTTGAGATGGAGTGGTATTATGAGATGGAGGGATGTTGTGATCTTGAGGTGGAGAGGAATATATACTAGCATGCTCTAGAACAAGCACTTGACTTGACTGGGGTTGGGGGGATGGTGTGATGGAGGAGGAGGTGGAATCTTCGAATTGGATAGATGGGGTGATGGGAGTATCATGAAGCTTAGGGAATTGAGTTTCTTCTTGGTTTGGAGGAGATGGAGGTGGGTGTATGACTTGGAGAGATTGCACAACTTTTTTTTGAGGTGGGGATTTATTCTCCTTTGCTAGTGGATAAAATTATGGAGAAAGGACTTGGAGGATGGGAATGATGTGGATTTTGGAGGATTAGGGTTCTATGAATGTTTGGGATTAGATGGAAGATTAGGATTATGTAGTGGGGAACTAGGATTAAGGCTTGGAGAACCATGGTGTAAGGGAATTGGATGGTGAGTGGAGGTGATGAAAGTGTTGTAAAAAGATGGGGATTGGGATATGAATGGGGGAGAAGATGAAGATATACATATTGGATAGGAGGGGTATGTGGTTGAGGGGTAATACAGAGACATGGATGGGGAATAATATGGATTTCCTTTGTCAAAGGTAGAGATAGGATAAGGAATGTGAGATGGATTGGGATTGGATATGACGTGTTGAGGTGAACTGGATGGGGATATGGTAGATGGATGTGAGGTTATGGGATTGAATTGGTAAGTGGGTTGGATTAGGAGACATGGATATGTGGAAATTGGATAACTTTGAGGCATGCATGAGTCGGATGGGTATGATTGATAGGGTGATCCTTGAACTTCCATGAGCATTTGATCATACCAAGCTCTGATGTTTGGATTTTGGATTTGGGTTGGAGAAGGTCTTTGATGAGGATTGAAATCAAGAAGTTCAACTCTTTGGGCAGCCATCTTTTTCTTTTGAGTGTGAGTCAAGACCATACATGGGTAATCTCAAAATAATGAGAACTAGGTGACAAGTTTAAATTGGTTGAATGTGACTTGGTTAAGAAAGGTGATGAGATGAAGCCAGATGAGGACAAGGACTTAGCAAATTTGGGCTTGATTTATTTGGATTGGATTGGATTAGATTGGAGGTTGGTCCTTGGATTAAGACAAGATTGATTTGAAGTTGGATAAAACCTCGATCCTGAGATTAGGATTTGGGTGGGGTGTAGGGATTAATGATACAGGCCACAAAGTAAGGTAACAACCAAGCTAGGCTAAATTCAGATCTTTGAATTATGACTTGATTTGATCGAGTCTCTTTCTACTTAGAATAGGCTAAGTTCCTAAGAAAAATTAGACAAGGGATTAGGGTTTGGATCAACCCAAATGATTAAGGCTAATTAAGTAAATTTCTTGAGGTAGATTCTTTCTCAAGCACAAGACAACAAATGATAAAGATCTAAATCAAACTTTGCAAAGTGCTAACCTTGGATTTAGGATTGACAATTGATTGATTGATTGATTGGGATTTTGGAGATTTGATTAGGTTAATGTGATAATTCCTTAAGGATGAATGAAAATTATTATGGTAGAATGGATTGATGATAGGAAAAAGAAGGGGAAGGTTACCCGAGACTGGATTAATGATTGGCTAGAGATATTAGTTGGGGATTGATGATCATTTACATGGATGAAAATAGATTGGGGGTTTGACTCGGGTGGAGATGTTGAAACAAAACTAGAGACATTGAAACTCGGGGATGTAAACGCCATTCCTCAGTAGCGGAGATTCCAAAACAGAGGTGTAGACGCTGATGTACAGACAGAGATGTTGATTCTCATATTTTGATACTTTTGGGATAAAATTTGAAAACTCGGTCAAAAATTTGGTTAGTTCAGAAAATTTTGGATTTTTGTCTACTCTTGGCAAGAAAAATCAAACAGTGACAAACACATTGGCCAAGGTAATTCTTGTACTAAGCATGAAAGTGAGGAAGGCCTAGATTAGCTCAATGTTACAAAATTCATTGGTATAAACATTGAATACACACAAAAGACATAAAACTTAGGCTGGAAAGTGGAAACCATTAAATGGAGCCTTTGCAACAATAAAATACCACAAACAAGCGGACAAATAGAGATTTTGGTAGCACTGGCTCCCCCACCACAACACTCAATTCTTGGGTATACCAGATTCTCTTACCCCAAAGATCCAGATATATTATAACCGAGGGATTCCAGTCTCATATTGAAGGGTACATGAGAGGTATCTATGGGGTATGATCCGCACACCCTAAACCATCAAATATAAGGATTTTTTACTACTATAACAAGGTTTCTAGTAATGGTTTGAGGGGTCCTGATCCAAGGATGGATTCTTGAAGCAAGCCACTTAAGGCTCTAATTGAGCTTACCATTGTAGAGAAGGCCTCCACATACATTGAATTCACTCAACATTCTAGCCGCCTTACTAGTATATTTATATAGCGGCTCGGAAAACCCGCTCGAGATCATGTCAAGAGAGATGATATTCTTGACATGTCCCAATTTTGAATTACTCCCTTGGGGTGATGAGGCCCCCAAGAGGCAATTCTCTACAAAAATAAAAATCAGGTATTAATCGCTTCTCTTACACCCAAGATACACGAAGGTGAGGGGAGAGGATACTAAGCATAATGGTGGGTCCACCCTACATGTGTGCAAGTGCATAATACACGGAAAATGGTTATTTTTAACTGCAATAATGTGTTTTCAAAACTAAGATGCAAAAAGGGAAACTAATCTAGTGCTAAAAAAAGTAAGTCCTTTGAAAAACATCCCGCAAGAAAATGTTAGTAGTTTGATATTATGCCTTGGACATTTGGGAAAAAGAGGCTGCAAAACCCAAATTGAATTAGTAAAACCTAGAAATATCTACCTATAGTGCAAACGCGAAAAGATAGGTGCAGATTCCAATGCTTGTGTAGATGTTGAAACAAGGATCTGTGCAGGTTCAGAGCTACAACTTACAAAAAAACAAAATTTTGAATTTTAAAACCAGGTGGGAAATATACCTGTGAGAAGACACTAAAATACCAGGTGCAGATGATAATGTCTACCCAGACGCTGAAACAGGTTTGTAGCTGCAACAGTTAGCTTAAAAATTCAAAAATTCAAAAAGTTTTCACAAGGTGGGAAAGAAGAAAGGAGGAGACGTCGATCTGTGGTGTAGACACTGATGTCTATGCAGGTGCCGAAGCACAATTCTCAAAAAAATTTGCCTAGTTAACCTAAAATGAGTAAATCTTACAACAATAAATTTGAATACTAACTAAATGTGATGAAATAAGACTAGTTACTATTTTTGTGATTTTTAAGCTTATATATGGATTTTTTTTTATAAATTTTATAACTAGTTATCAAACAGATAATAGAAAGAAAACCATAATAGTGGAGACGTCGTTCTACATAGGTGGAGGCGCTGAAACATAATTCTACAGACATAAAGTTAGGGTGGAAAAAATATTTTAAATGGAGACATCATTTTGCGTAGGTGGAGACGCCAACACAGAAGCAGAGACACCGAAGTGCAGTACGAGACATTGTTCTATAAACCTACGAGAAAAACAATAAAAAGAAGACAAAAAAGGTTAGATAACAAGGACATGGGTCCCATCAAATGTGCCAAAATGAAGACAAGAAAATGGTGTAAAGGGTCAATTGCATATAATAAACATAAAACACAAAGAAATAACAAGAACATGCAAATTAACTCTTATACATTTTCCTTCCTCCTCCAATTGAGCCAAGTGATGAAGTGGATGCGCTCAAATACTCCACTTGATGAGATTTTCTCTTTTAGGTGATGGGATGTGGATTGCTCTCCACTACACAACAAGGGGTTGAGTGGGGATAGGATGCAAGTGGATGGATTTGGCTAAGCGTGGCATAAATTGGGCATAGTATAGGTATGATAAATGGATTGAAAGCTCAAACTAGCAACATACGATTAATTGGATGATGGATATGGATATGAGGGGAGGAGACTCCAATTTATAGATTGGGAGGAGACCAAAATGAAGGGCCAAGATTGATTTGGAATGAAGGGTTGAGATTGAAAGAAAGTGGGAGAGGATTGAGAGGACAAGGTGTGGGATTCAAGAGATTTGCCATAAAGGCATTTCTTGTGTCCACATTTCTCAAGTACATGGGGAAGAGATCCCCAAGTACATTGGAAGAATTAAAAAGAATTAAAAATTCCTTGGGGAGGACAAAGGAATTGAAAATTCCCGAATAATAGATTGTGGGAAGAATAAAAGGATAAAGGAATTAAAAATTCATTGAAAAGAGGGTGCATGAGGAGATTCAAAGAATTTGAATTTCCTCGAAAGGATCAAAGTGGGTAGCATTTAAGGTTGGAGGATGAGATGGGAAATTCATTTATGGAAAGCAGTTGATCCATTCCTAATCAAGGTGAGTAGGAATGTGCAAGTGATTAGAAGGACGAATTAGGTGACTTGATGAGGGATTAGAGTGCAAGTGGGAAAGTTAGGAGGATGTGACATGAGGAGAGATAATGAGTGGAGGAATATAAAATTGGAGAAAAAGATAAGCATGATTAGGCTAGGGTTAATTAGGCCAGATGATAGGATTAGGAAGGTGATTTGTAGGAATCACATGATTAGCTTAGTTAATTAAAATTAATTAACTAATAGAGATTTAGAAGAAATAATGATTGGGATGACTTTAGAAGAATAGGAAAATAATTAATTTTACTAAATTAATTATTGGACCATAGTGATGAAATTAATTAAATTTGATTTAATTAACCTTAAGAGGAAGGGGATCAACACAATTAAATTTATTAATTATGTGGAAAAGCTTAAATTAATTAAATAATAATTTAATTATTTTTAGACGTCTATAGGTGCATAAAGATGTTTTCATGTTGAATGAAAGTTGGCAGTAGTTAATGTGTCAGTTTAAATTTGGTTCTTGAATAACAATTTTGAGATGCAATGAAAAAAAGGGTTATCGCTATTTCTCTAGTATGGACCCCACCTTGGCTAAGCCACTTGCGACATAGCGACAAAAGTGAAGGTTATCGCAATATCGCAGTCAAACATAATTTGACCATCAAGTCCTCTATGATATAGTGACAAAAGAGTCTGCAAGGAGAAGAGAAAGGATTTTCGTTGTTTCGCTGATCAACTCATCCATTGACCAAGTCTTTTGCAATTTTGCGATAAGACTATACGTTATCACAGTTTCATAGGTCAACTGTCAAAGAAGGCCAGGCCTCCTGCGATGTGATGATTAAAGAAAAAGAGAAATTATCTCATGGGGAAACAAAAAGGAAGGAGATCAAGACACCCTGCCATCCCACAACCAAGAAGACTGAAGACTAAAGGCATTGTGGGGTAACAACCATAGTGTTGAAATCAGTACCCCGCCATCCTGCAGCAAGAGAGACCAGACAAAAAGGACTCTATATACCGCTAGCCTGTAGGAATGGGGATTGATGAAAAAAGATCTCGCGGGATAAGAAGATGGAAGATAATGCACAATCCCGCCATCCTGCAAGTATACTTTGCGATGCAGCTAACATGATGAGAAGTTCATCCAATGCTGACTCAGAAGTGACTCCACATGGATGACTAACCAAGTTTTACCTGACGATGGAGATGATGTGGAGAAGTGTGGCAGGTATGGGACGAATCAATTTCCATCTGGATGAAAGGAGAGGTTTTGCTTGCAGAGATGGGTTACTTGGACACATGAAACATGGTAGTTTGCAGTCCAATCAGAATTGATCATAGGTAAAGATGAAAGGTGGTTTCATTTAATAAAGAACCAACAGAAAAATCAAGTGAGAGGCTCAAGAATATCAAAAAATCTCCAGTCGATAAGACATCAAAGCAAAAGAGAAGGTGGCGATTACTAAATGTAGTAATCTGATCTCAGAGGTCGATCAAAAGATGAAAGATGATGCATTTAATGATAGTTGCCCATCAGCCTACAAAGCAGATTTCTTAGAGGCTCAAGAAGAAATTTTTTAACTATCCTTTTTGGAGGGAAAGTCTTCAAATGTACAGTGAAGGTTGTTGAGTGTGACTAGTTTGTAGGCAGTTGAGTTGAGTGAAGTAGAGAGGCGTGTGTGAATGTTGAACTGTGTGTGTGTGTGTGTGTGTCTGTGTGTGTGTGTGTGTGTGTGTGTGTGTGTGTGTGTGTGTGTGTGTGTGTGTGTGTGTGTGTGTGTGTAGAAAAGAGAGTGCAAAGGCAAGCAAAAAAAAGGTAGTCTCACAAAGTATGACAAAGTGAGAGCATTGTATCAGGTAGAAATCGGAGAGAGTCGTGTAGAGATAAATAAAAGACAAAGAGTGGAAGACAATGTTGAATTGCAGAGATCAAAGGGCAGAGGATAGATATTAAAGTGTCTATACAACATAGCAGCAAGGCAAGCATAACAATTTGAATCAGAGGGTTACAAAATCTAATTTGTAATAAGGTGTCCAAATTGTATTTGAAATTGTTCATTAATTCAGTGTATGTCTTCTAAGTGGGTACTCGGATTAGGGTTAGGTGCTCCTTTGAGTTGGTGCTCATAAAATAGAGGGGTTGGTTCTCCTTTGGGTTGGTGCCTATAAACATTGTAATCAAACATTCTCACTATGAGGCTAGATTAGAGCAGTAGACTCTAGCAGCATTTCTCAATGAGGTTTTTCCCAACCATGGGTTTTCCTTGTACATTTGGTGTTATGTGTTTTTGTTGGTTAACAGATTTGTCACTTCAATAATACTCCTTGGCCCTCATCAATGACAACTAACCAACAGTTGAGTCACTTGCAATGATAGTTGCAAGTGCTCTCTGCTTATTTTACAAGGCACAACTCCCTTCGAAGGTTCTGCAATGAATGAAAATACAGGGTATGTTTTTGACCAGAAAGCAGAAAAGGCACACTACCATCTACCCATAGCCATGAAATATATGTGAAAGGTTAAATCTAGAATTAAGTGAATGCAGAAAAATGACACATAGTTCACTCTCCCACACCCACCGATGAGAAACAAGAAAGGATGAGCACAGATCTTCATAATAGATTAATTAATTTGAATTAAAAGATTCAAAAATAACAATCCACACTACTTGATATCACGCAAATTACATTGGAAAAAGATTACAAAGACATAGGAATTTGCAATATAAGGAAAACACAAATAAACACACAAATTTATCGACACCTCCTTTATTTCCCAATATAAAACTGAGTTCACTGACTCATCTCCCTATACAACAAACAGTGACTAAAAAACAATTGCCTCTGCTTCCCTCATTCCTGAATAGCCCCTAAAAAGATCCCCTCTACCTCCTTTTAAATGCCTTTGATTTCATCTTTAAAACAACTTACCAACAAACTTTTCAGTTTTCATAGCTGAAACTTGGAAAGACAATTGTCTCTTGATATTCTCTTTTTATTTTGGGGTTTATGAAAGAGCTCATTTATAATAATCTTAGAAATATTGACAGTTGTCCACAACTCATCACTTCGATCACATTTTATGTCTGATACCATATGCATACTACTGAATAACTCCCATATTGAATTTTTTGAGATGACCTGTAAACAGTGAGACAGAAACACTAACTTCCCTCTTCAAATGCCAATGATTCAAATAAACCAATTAATGATTTCAGACCCAACCAAACTGATCCACGGTCTCAAATTGCTAATATTAGAAAGAAAAACTTTATGCACTTGCTCAATAAGGACTGCATTGGTTTGGACTGCAGACGCAACCTAAGGTATACAAATGCACAACCTCCAAGGAGAGCAACCCAAAATAAGTTTCTTGTTGTTTTACACTTAACTAGCTTCTAGATAGTCTCTTTCATGAGACCCCAATATTTTGGTTCCATATCATGGATGAAGCATTTTTATACTTGTTGAATATTGAATGACTTTGGCTACTGGGGGGTGATAGGTTGCCTCCAAGTTCTGGAATTTTAGTTTGAGAAGAGAAATATAAAGCTTGGACAGAAGAGCTTAAAACCTGTGACTGTTATGAAGTATAGAATGGAAACCTTCGTCCTACTTGAGGTATTAAACGGTCAATTTCTTTCCTTTTCAGGTCATTTATAGGCATCTTCACCTTGTTACCGAAATAGTTTACAAAAGAGGGTGTGAAATCCCGTGTATCCACAGAGGCCAAAAGTATAGCATCCTTTAACCATTTTCCTAATCAATTTCAGCACGTTTTCAAGGATTCATACAAATCTGCACTTCTACTATCTGATTTTTGTAGACTCGTTTCAGCCCCAGGTCGCATTCGTGAGTTCCCATTCACAACTACTTTTGAAAATCCTCTGAGTACAACTTTTATTCTCTCCCAGAAGTATTTTACAAATGGCGCCCTCAAAAACTCAAATTTACAACTTCAGTCCTTTCCAGGCTCTCTACAATATTATTGGCTTTTCAATCAATTCATGATGTTTGCATGAAAAACCCACAACAATGTGAGCTAACAATACCATCCTACTGTCTTTGAGCTTTAGAAGAACTATAACTCTTTTGAATAGTAGCAAGTATGTCCCAAATAAAAAAACCAACAATTTCGATTTCCAATAATTAATTCATTGCTTGACCAAAGAAAGTTGGCCAATCAGTAACTGCATATAGTGCTTCAGCTTCCAGGCCTCATCTAAGTAATTCACGCAATACCGCCAATGTCCCCTTTCTTCTTTCCACATTCTCAGGTATTTGGGGCATACTCACATAATCTTTTCAAACCCTGCCACTTTCAAAGGCTCTTTTTGCTATGGAACACTCTGACAATGCCATGGAAAGTAGGATATAACGAACGTAAGGCTTGGCACTAGCTTGTTCCATAGTGACTTGACCTTTCCAATACCATTTTGTCTTTCTTCTTAAATTTTAATCATAATGTTCCAATTAACATTGGTCTTCATTCATGATAGTTTGGATAAGAACACTATAATTGCACTGATGGTTATGCCAACCAACAAAGGATTCATTATGGGGGAGCTCGAGTTTTAAATGAGTTGCATCTATCGGGGAAGTGAAGGGGTTACAAAACCTTGCATGTTGTTTGGTCATCCATATTGGCGACAAGTCGAGTAAATCCCAAACTACTGAACCTAGACCATGTTAGGCCCAATATGGAAAGCTAATGTACTCAGAGGGGAGGGGTGAATCAATACTTCAAATCCTTTTCTTAACAATATCTTTACTGTTATGCATAAACCAAAAACTGTTGTAACATAGCATAAAGTTGAAACAAATAAATAACAATCATACATGATTCACTCCATAACACATATATTTTGGTTACGCAGAAACTCTTGGTTAGAGAGAAAAACTGCGGTGGGGATGGCACCCACAACTTCACTACTGCAATAATAAAGGTTGCTCGATTAGAGCTACATGTTTAGCTATTTCTGATAGCTTACCCTGTTAGGAGTATCAAGATCTGTTAGATCTACCTTGCTAAAGGATTTTACAACACTTAATCTAAATGTTGCACCTGGTTAGAGGCTTTACAATTTATAGACTTGATTAGAGTCTTTTACCCTGTTAAAGGTTTCTCTTACAACTTCAAAATTTTCAATAAAATATTTACAACTATCTGCAATTTGGCATCTGGAATGTTATAGCAAATTCTATGTGCTCAAAATAAGATTACCTTGCTTATAGCATACCTCAGTAACCCATATAGTAACTCAGTAAACCCTTATGTTTACTCCATTCATTGACTGTTATCTGAAATCCTTCTTGATGACCTCTGTGTCTCTGTAACAGTCATAACACTTAGTGTTTTCACATGCCTTGCTTCATATATTTCTATATCTTCCTTTCTGTCACTACATGTGTGTATCTGATCTCAATCCATGTTGTATAAATAGATCTCTTATGTCGGTGATCCATTCATTGCTTCGATCTTACAAACATGTTTTATCGAATAAATAACCATGCAAAATATTTCATTGGTTAGATGACCTTGAAATCATACACAATCTTTAAGTGCAATTTCCGATGTGATAACGGTTCTATGTTCTTTGATCTTGTAACACGTTTCCATATGTATGTCCAGGTTCAATGAATCTGGTAACACGTTTCACTCAGTGTATATCAACTCGGTGTATCATCTTTGTTGCTCGGTAGACATGGAATGATACTTGGTAGACAGCTCGATGCATATTGGGGTCTATGACTACTTTCTTCTATAACCGACTGGACTGTGCATACCGACTGAATATTTCAGTAGAGATAACTGACTAGAGTATATAGAATAACTTTGAACATAAAACTAATGGCAACTTGATAAGTAGTAACAATCTCCCCTTTTGACATTAGTTGAGATGTTTGACAAAAACTACTTTCAAAGTTATAACTCAAAAATCTATATACTTGCAAAATTTGACTAAACTGACAGTATATATATTAGTCAATGAAATAGTATATCCAGATATACTCCCCTTATCAATCTACTGTACAAAACTCTGATTTTGTATGCTCGGTGATCAATGATCAGTGTGTTTCTCTTGTTCTTTGCTTACTACTTTGATCACTGCTCTTGGATACTCTACTTACTCTGCTCGATATACTCCCCCTGTATACTACACTCCTTTTGTTTGATACTATACTTTGATGCTTTGAATACTATATCACTCCCCCTTTTTGACAAATATCAAAATTTAGTTACCATTCGGTGGTGGCAAGTAGTCAAAAATGGATTTGTACTTTGTCTGTGCTTCGGTGAGAGCGACAGAGAGGGCATCCTTTACACTGTCCATTAAAGAATTTTGCGCTTGAATATCAGCCAATAATGATATTAAGCCATCTAAAGTGCTTCCCTCTTGTGTAGTAGATAAGTATGTGGCTCGGTTGATCTGTTCTTGGACAAACGAAAGATGAGGAAGGAATAATGTCTGAAGTGTCATTATGTCCATCCTGATCTTGTGTTCTTCATTTCTTAGGTCCATTTGTTGAGCGATGAGTTGTTGTAACTTTGTATAGAAATTCTAAATTGAATTGGGCTTTGTGGTCAACTTATTTGAGAGATCTATGATCTCTTTCTCAATTGCTTCTATTTTATTTTGGATGTCTTTAATGAATAAAGAGAATGTACAGAGTTTCTGAAATAAATAAAGAATGTGCTTGAGTTGAGGGGATAACTCAGCAATAAATTTGATAAGTTTAACTTTGCCAATAGCTATAGCTTTCTGTACCTCTTCTATCATTTTTGCAGTGAGCTCTTTGTCTTTTAGCTTGCTCAAATATTCAGATGCATCTACTCCAGATGTCTCTATCTTGGTTAGGAGTTCATCCAGTTGAATGTGGATGGCTGCATCTTTGGTTATTGTAGCTTCAGATAGCATATCTCTTAAGAGTGCTTTCACCTTCTGAAGTACTTTCTTTTTCTTTTGTATGGCCATTTGTTTTTCCTATTCGGCCTTTGCTTTGCATAGTTCACCGAAATCAATGAGTGCTTGCCCCTTTAATTTTGATATGTCTACATTGGGCAACACAATTGGTTTCGATATATCTACTTTGAAACTGTGCTTTTTCATCTTCTTTTCTTTCCTTTCACCGATGGAACTAAGACAATGGCTTGTGAGGCTTGATGACCCTTGGTATGTTGCTCGGTAGAGGCAACACTTTGGTCGGTTTCTTTAGCCTCTGTAATGTCCTTTGGTATCTCAGTACTTGGTGTCTCAGTTGCAACATTTTCAGTGCTTGAGAGGTCTGTTCTTGAGTAGCACATTCTCCTTCTGTAGACTTGTGACCTTCGGTGCCTTGATCCGTATCTTGAGGGGCTTCGGTTGAGACAAGTTGATTGACCGGTGGATAAGGCTGAACTTGTTCCAACACTGATTCACTAGATACAAGTTTTGCATATGCATTGCCTTCTATCATTTCCTGTTCAGGTGCCTCTGTATCCATGATATCTTCGTCTATTTGAATGGAGTCAGCAGGGTCTTGCTTGGTAACATCAGGATCTTGCTCGGTGACATCAACTATTTCAACTTCACCTTGCTCACCGGCATCCTTGTTTCTAAAGATTTTCTGCCACTTTTCTTTTGTCTCATTTTCCACTTCAATATATAGACCATTCATCAGTTTCAAGTCTTTTTGTTTGACAAGGAACTTTGTGTGGTAGGTTGTCAGATGTTCTTTTATTTCAACTACCGACATGTCAGGAAAGAGATGTACTAGACTTCTTTCTCTCATTTGTTTCTCTAAGTCCAGGGCATATTGCCACCTGTTATCAATATGTGCATATAATTCTTTTGGAAGAGAATTAGAGACTTCTAATGGGACCAATCAGAATTTCAGAAGTGTGCAGATGACAGCTTCTTCTATTTGTCTCTTTTCATCATCATTTCTGGATTCATACTTAACATATCTGAATCCTCCAAATCCACCATATTCCTTCAGATTAGTACAAAAATTTTCAACACTATGTACATTTACATTCTTGCTCTTGATAATCTGAAATTTGCTTGCATCCTCAGATTCGGTGTCACTAGACTCTTTTGCCAAAATGACTCTCTGAGTAGATTTCTTGTAAGTTTTTGTTACCTTGGGAACAGTAACACTCTTTGTTTTCTTACTCGGTGAAGCTGCAGATGCTCTTGTGTTAGGTTGCTTTGCTGGAGGAGTCGGTGAGGCCTTTGATGTGTCTTGTTTCTTTCTTTTCAACACTTTTCCCTTAGGCAATTCGGTGCTCAGTGTTATAGCTACCTCTTGGGCTTCAGATTCCTCTTCGGTAATGGCTATAGTGCCTTTGACAGGTGTGGAGGAAGAATCTTCTCTGAATTTCTCCGATAATGCCTTTATCATCTTTGTTTCCTTTCTTGTAGCTTTGGGTACTACAATGCTCATTTTTACTTTTTCTTTCACTTCTTCATAGGTTCCATACCTCGACTCGGTAGCACGCCTTGGTAATGTGAGAAATGCATCAATTTGCTATTGTGTGATGTCAAAATCAATCTCGTAACCCATAGGTGGCAAAGATTGAGTTCTTGGTTCCACAACATTCACATGACAGTAATCAGTGTCCACTTCAAAACATATGTCATCTTTGTATTTCTCCACTAGCTTGGGTGGAATTCGGTACCTGTTACGCATTTTCTCTTGAAACTTACTGAAGTAATCATCCATAATATCATTAAAATTATCACCTAGCTTCTTGATGAAGTCATTGATCTGATGGGTGATTGGTCGGTGTAGTTCCCAAACAACTTTACCGACTGATGGAAAGAATTTTTCAAAATAGAAAAACATGCATACAAGTAGTGATCCAAACTTTAGTGTATTAGCCGAGTTGTTCTTCTTCAGCTTCCTGATGGTGTTCAGATTCTCAAACAGGTTTTTCAGCAACACCTCACATAGATCAATTTTCATGCCTTTCTTCACAATTTTATATGCTAAGTCTACTGCTACACAGGGTACACTGTTTTCCCTTGCCGATTGGAAGAAATAGTAACCTATTACTCTAATGGCAAATTTTAGTTCTACATCAGTGACATTGTTCAGTTTTAGTCCTCTGCAATCTGATTCTACTCCGGTTAAACTAATCAATTCCTTCTGTGATATCATTTTCTGAGCTCGGGCATGATCATAAATAGGGTAACCGATAATCAAATGAATGATTTCCTTGGTGATTTTGAATGGTTGCTCCTCTAACCACATGAAATCATTGTGAACTCTACTCAAAACAAACTTGACCCACTAGGGTTTGAACACACGGGGATAGGTTAGGGCTTCAGTTAATCCCTTGATCTTAATGTGCTCATACTTGCTATCCAATTTACCATCGGTCCACAATTCATCATATGTGTCTTTGATTTCAACATGACCGAGTTCTTCAACACTACATTTGGTGAAAAATCTCACATCCTCGACTAATAACACTCTATCTGGGATGAGTGAAAATGCGGTTTTGTCATCCGGTTCAGATGCAACTTTGGGAGTTAAAGAGTATTTTAGTGAGGGCTTTTCAACATTCTTAACAACAATGGGATCTTGGATCTTAGGTGCCATTTGCAGATTTCAGATAAAAACTAACAAAAGATCCTTAGGGTTTGAGGATTTTCAAACGGCAGACGCTTCACACTTAGCAGATAATAACAACTTGATAAGATTGATAAACCAGCTTAACAATGTGTTGAGATTAATGTAAATACCTTGAATTTTGCTTTGTAGGAGGTTTGATCGCCTTTGATTTGCTTTACTCTGCTCTCTCAAAAACTTGGTGAGTGAAAAATGACCGCGTAAATGCTTTAAGTACACAATATACCTTATCGGGCTTCGTGCAGGTTAGGTCAAAAATATTCAATGCACTCGGTTCCACTAAACTTTCTTTCCTCTTTTTTTTGTGCTTTAACCGAGTAACCAAACTTCCTTCATTTACCGACTTGACAGGCTTCCTGTATTCACCGACTTGACAGGTTTCCTGTATAGTGCTCCAAAAGACTTTGATAGAATTCCAAACTTACTACTACATCTTAACTATGCAGATTTTGAATTAAGTACATAATAAAGTAGGAACTGTTAAGATTTAACCTTGAGAGAATGCAGTCCCTTCATACCTTTACCGATTAATTTGGAATAGGAGCACCTAACTCAGTAGGTAAGGTGCTTTCTTCATTTGACACAATTTCCTTCTTTTTCCAAATCATCTTTAATTTTACTTTTATTTCCTCGGTGTCTTTTCTAGGTTGATCTCTGCAATCTCCAGCCAAGTGTCCCACTTTGTGACAATGAAAACATGCCATGCCAGGATTTCTCCATGATCTTCGGTTGTTCATCCCAAACCTTATAAAGCAGTTGGCACTTATATGTCCATATCTTCCACAACATTCACACCATATCCTTGTATTGTAATCCCATGGTACTGCAGCATATTGTCGATTAAGATCTTTGTGGGTTCGGTAGCTTCCAGTATTTGCTCGGTGTGCATACCACATATAGTTCTTTTGCTTAAACCAACACTTCTCGGTACTATGTCCATATCTATTGCAGTTTTTACAAAACCCTTTGAATTTTGCCTTTTGATAATTGTTAATAGACTTTGTCCTACATTGATTAGATGTGTGACCATATTTATTGCAATTGTAACAATAACCATTGGACTTAGTGATATTCGGTTGATTACCTTTTCTGATTTGGCACGTGTTGGTAGTACGACCTTGATTTCCATAGTAGTTGCAAATAGGCTTCTTTCTTTTGATGTTCTTCTTGATTCCAGCTTGCTTTGATGATTCTCCTCTCTTGGTAGTATGGATTCCCTTCTCGATAGAGTCTTTTCCTTTGTAGCCGAGTCCTGCATCTTTGTTGGGTCGTCTTGTATTCAGTTGCTCATCCAACATCTTTGATGCTTCATAACTCTTCTTCAGTGTTTCTTTCGATTTCTTTTCTATTTCAAGTTCACTGGTCAACCTTGATACTTCAAGTTCCAATGCTTGATTCTCATCATCTTTCAGATTCACTTCATGATGTGCATAACCTAGTTGATCTGACAGGTTTTGTTGAATCCCAGTCATTCTTATGATTTCATTATTCTTATCAGACACTAGGGCTTCAAGTTGTTGTTTCTCTTTTTCTAGATCTCTTACTTTATCCTCGGTTGTCCTCAATGCATCAAGATTTTCAGTCATCTGTGTGTTGAAATGTTCATGTTCTCTTTTCATTGCTTTTAGTTGATCAACCAATGCTTTGTTCTTTTCTTCAAAACTCCAATCATTTCTTCAGTCTCTTTAGATATACTGTTCTCAGATGATGTCTCAATTTGTTCCACTAACTCTTGATAGTCTTGCAAATCATCAGATAATCTTCTTCTCACTTTCAGAGATTTTTGCATTTGCCTTTGCATGTTTGCAATCACTTGATTAGCATGATCAAGCTCTTCTTGCAGATACACAATCCTCTAAGATTGTTTATAGTCTTCCATTGACAAGATCTTTCTCTTTAGGCAGTTAAACCCTTTTCCAAGATTGAAGCTCTGATACCAATTTTTAGGCCCAATATGGAAAGCTAATGTACTCAGAGGGGAGGGATGAATCAGTACTTCAAATCCTTTTCTTAACAATATCTTTACTGTTATGCATAAACCAAAAACTGTTGTAACATAACATAAAGTTGAAACAAATAAATAATAATCATACATGATTCACTCCATAACACATATATTTTGGTTACGCAGAAACTCTTGGTTAGAGAGAAAAATTGTGGTGGGGATGGCACCCACAACTTCACTACTGCAATAATAAAGGTTGCTCGGTTAGAGCTACATGTTTAGCTATTTCTGATAGCTTACCCTGTTAGGAGTATCAAGATCTGTTAGGTCTACCTTGCTAAAGGATTTTACAACACTTATTCTAAATGTTGCACCTGGTTAGAGGCTTTACACTTTATAGACTTGATTAGAGTCTTTTACCCTGATAAAGGTTTCTCTTACAACTTCAAAATTTTCAATAAAATCTTTACAACTATCTACAACTTTACATCTGGAATGTTATAGCAGATTCTATGTGCTCAAAATAAGATTACCTTTCTTATAGCATACCTCGGTAACCCATATAGTAACTCAGTAAACCCTTCTGTTTACTCCATTCATTGACTGTTCTCTGAAATCCTTCTCGGTGACCTTTGTGTCTCTATAACAGTCATAACACTTAGTGTTTTCACATGTCTTGCTTCATATATTTCTATATCTTCCTTTTTGTCAATGCATGTGTGTATCTGATCTCAATCCATGTTGTATAAATAGATCTCTTATGTCTGTGATCCATTCATTGCTTCGATCTTACAAACATGTTTTATCGAATGAATAACCATGCAAAATATTTCATTGGTTAGATGACCTTGAAATCATACACAATCTTTAAGTGCAATTTCCAATGTGATAACGGTTCTATGTTCCTTGATCTTGTAACACATTTCCATATGTATGTCCAGGTTCAATGAATCAGGTAACACGTTTCACTCAGTGTATATCAACTCGGTGTATCATCTTTGTTGCTCGGTAGACATGGAATGATACTCGGTAGACAACTCGATGCATACTGGGCTCTGTGACTACTTTCTTCTATAACCAACTGGATTGTGCATACCGACTGAATATTTTGGTAGAGATAACCGACTAGAGTATATAGAATAACTTTGAACATGAAACTAATGGCAACTTGATAAGCAGTAACAGATCATGTTGTTTCTATAGTTACTAAAAGTGTCGATCTGCCGACTTTGACATTCAGACTTCAAATTCAATCATGTGCCCTCATAAATCGCTTGTCGGGTCCATGTTTAGAGTTATTTCCTTCATGGCTTTATCACCTTTGAGCATGTCCTCCAAGGTACACATTTATGAGATTTGATTATCTTGTGAGCACGTGTCATTTTCCTTCATTGACAATCCAAACCATAGATGCTTACAATAATTGTTCTTAGTCATATCTATATTTTTGGGCATGGTCGGTGGTTATATGAACTTTTGAACTGATTAAATTATACAGAAAAGAGGGTGACATCCCCAACTACAAAGTAAACTTAGAAATTCACATTCATGTGTACAAGAGCATGTGTATATAGCTTGGCTTTTGAGATGCAAAAAAATTAAAATTGTGAAATTTTGGCCAACTTGAATAATTATGGATAACAATTTTTTCTCTGTGTGAATGCGTTCTTAATCTCCCTGCATTTCTATTATTAGTTTTTTCGTAATTTAATATTTAAAAATTCATTGATTCATGTCCTCGTGCCCCCTTTCTCCACACCCCCCCTTCGCCCCCCGCCCCCCCTCTTAGCGGTCAATTGTGTTCCTTCATGATTGATAGTGAAATAGAGTAACCCTCTGCAAATGTTTTGATTTCTTGTAAAGGGTGTAGACACCTAAAAATGTCTCATTGATCATTTACTAATTATTCCTCTAATTGAGTAAATAATTCTTTAATTAATTTAATTAACTATTCTTCTAATTTCATATTTCCTCATAATCTTACTAATTATTCTATTTTTTATTTCTATCATCATTTAATCATTTAACCATTTTCTAAATACTAATTAAATATTTATTATTTAATTAATTATGGTTAATTCCTCAATTTAAATAATCTTTATTATTTAAATAATTATATTCTTAATTTATATCTCTAATCTTCTAATCATTCAACCATTTTCTAAATATTAATTAAATATTTATTATTTAATTAATTGTGATTTAATTCCCTTAATTTAAATAATCTTTATTATATAATTAAATTTCATTTCTACATAATTAAATAGTTTCTTTAAATTTTTTAATTAACTAATTAATTCTTCCATTTTCAAATCCCTAAATTTTAATTTCATTTAATTTCAGATTCTTCTAATTTCTTCTAAATTCAAATACATGTGCATGATTTCAAAAATCAAATTGAAAATCAAAGTCAAGTTCTAAATATATTCAAATGCTAAATTAAATAAATTCAATTATTTGAATAAATCTCATGCAAAGATTAAATTGAAAATCTAAGTCTAAATGCAAGCACATGCTAAATTAATTAATTAAATCATTTATCTCTCCAATCTCTATTTTCATTTTCTAGTTCTCTTTGTCATCTTCTTTATTTCTTCCAATCATCCTTTTTCTTCCCTCAATTAGCTTTTTCTCAATCAGTTGACTCAATTAATCTATTCAATCTATTTTGTTTCACCTCTAAATCAACAGTTCAACTATCAATCAACATGTGAGCTCACCTGAGTTCCACCTCTTGATCAATTTGTTCCACTTTTCAATCAATTTCATCCAAAAATCTATAAATTGAGCATTCCATCCTCACAATTCCTCTGAATCACGAACTTTGAATCTTTGTGTCACTTGCAAGTTACCAGTGCAATATTTGAGAGCCATCATACCACAGAGAAGAGAAGAGCAATGGAAGCTATATGCAATCTTGGAATAGGGAGTTTTATTGAATGATTTTAATTCCTATTTGTTTGATATTGCATTATTTCATTGTTTGTTTGTTAGAATTCTTTGATTAGATAGGGATTCGTGATTTCCCTTTGATTCTAATTGAATACTTGTTATTAAGATGAATTTTACGTGCACACATTTTGGTGAACCCGACGTGAACAACGGCTAATTTACCTTCTATGTTCCTTGTGTAATTTTTGCAGGTCATACGAATCTTTCATTTTTTTAGAGATTTTGCACAAATTTTGAGAAAAAAAATTTCATCGCGCAATCGCATAGACAGTGCTACTCATTCGACCCCTCGAGGTCACACATTCGATCTAACAGGGTCACGCAATCGCCCTTTCCAGATCACACAATCGCCCTTTCCAGATCACGCATTCACAGGGAAAATTGTTGTTTAATTATTTTTATTTTCATATCCTTTCTGTTCTTTGATCTATTTAATTCTTTCTAAAATTGAGTTAATCTGGAAACAGGTTACTTCTATTGCATGATTTTATTATAACAGTTTATGGCACGAAAGGTACAATTCTGGATTTCAGGTGCAAGAAGGATAAAGGAACAAAGAAGATAGGCCAAACGCTATCAAAGGGTTCTCCAAGCAGAAAAGCAGATACAAGATTCGAAAGATCAACTAGCCTTTGATAGATATAATAGCTTAGTTCTTTCTTATCAAGTTAAATATAATCTAATCAATATTGAATGGATGATGAGAGATTTGGCTAGGGCCTCACAATTGGTTTTGCAGGTTTCTGATCGAGTTTAGATTTATTTTATTTTTTATTTTGTTGTCTGCATGTCTGTCACACAATCACCCTATTAGTATTATGCAAATGATCTATTATCGTCACGCATTCGGGCTGTCAGGATTACGCATACACTATGTTATGTTCACGCATTTGATCTGTCAGTGTCACGCAATCACGCAAGTATTGTCATGCATTCACTTCTGTCAAATTTTGATTTTTTGTCTTCTATTGATTTGATTTTACTACTAATCTCCTATTTGCAGCCTGTGGTGAATTTGCAGAAAGGATCGGATTAGTATTAGATCAATTGCATGCATAATCTCACACTTCATCTTTTGGTGCTTAAAATCAACAACGTTTAAAATGGACATGCATGCATAATCTCACACTTCATCTTTTGGTGCTTAAAATCAACAACAGTTAAAATGGACATGCATGCATAATCTCACACTTCGTCTCTTGGTGCTTAAAATAAACAAATGGTTAAAATTGACATGCATGCCTTCATATTTCAATTTGGCGTTTAAAATGGACATGCACATGCGTATTCAACACCTCAATTTGGGTTATAAAACGAACGTGAATTAGGCTACATTAGATTAAATCATATTTGTTTTTCTTAAGGTAAAGAATTTTTATCATGTTTGGGGTGGACCTACTGTTGCATTAACTAACTTTCCACCTGCCTTCAGGGTCTTGGGAGAAAGGAAGGAGGTGACAACGACATCCAATTTTATTTTATTCCACATAGTGAGGGGTATCTTTGACTAGGGATTTCATCACCCCACAGAGGTACTTTGAATTGAGATGCGTTGGGGATATCATCTCTCCCAGCATACTCTCGAGCGGGTTTTTTGAGCCGCTATATAAATATATTGGTCAGGCGGCTAGAGTGTTGAGTGAATTCGACATATGTGGGGGCCTTCCCTACACCGATAAGCTAACCTAAATTCTTAAGTGGCTTGCTCTGAGAAGCCGTCGTTGGATCGAGGCCCCTCAAAACCCTACAATAAGAACCAATTTAGTAGCCCAAAATCCTACATTCAGTGATTTCGGGAGTGCGGATCGTACCCCATAGATACCCCTCATGTACCTTACATTATGAGAGAAATCCCTCGGTGATAAGATCTTTGGATCTTCGGGGTAAGACAGACTAGCATGTCCGAGAAGTGTGTGTCATGGAGTGGAGCTAGTGTTGTCAGACTCTCTATCTGTTCGTCTTGTTTCGGTATTTTGCTATGGGGACCTCATTGAATGGTGTCCACTTTCCAACCTAAGATTGTATTCTGTGCTTTTTTATGTATTGTTATGTCGGACCTTTATTGAGTCAGTCCTTTGGGCTATTCCAGGCCCTATCCTACGTATCTCTAAATTTTCTGAGATTGTGTGAAAATTGAGTCAGTCAGCTATACCTACCTCCAAACAATTGTTCTCGGACTTGGAAAAACCATAAAACTTGTCCTACACATAGAATTACCGAAAACGAAGTCCATTTTGAAACATCAGACAGTCTAGCAAACTCAAAATTTTACACACTTGTGACCATAGGAAATCCACGCATAGTCCTCATTTACGTCCTTACTATTGTCCTTAGTCTTTGCATAGTCCTCATTTACGTCCTTACTATCATCCTTAGTCTTTGCATAGTCCTCATTTACGTCCTTACTATCGTCCTTAGTCCTTGCATAATCTCTATTTAACGTCCTCATTATAGTCTTCATATACGTCCTAGTCTAGACCTCATACACGTTTGTCTTAGTTCATCATCATTTGCATAATCATCCTAGAAGTCATACCCCAAACGTCCAAAACACAATCAGAGGATCAGTCAAACTCAACCTCAACTCAAACAAGTTGGTCAAATTCAATCAAACATTGTCACATTAAGAGAAATGGAGAAAATATCTTACATGTTGTGATCCTAGGTCCAAACCAAACAAGCAAACATCATGGATTGGACTTATACATTTCGTAGGGAAGGTGGAGGATTCATCCCTTCCATTCCTATTTCATCGCTATCCATAGAAATATTAGCTCAACAAATCAAAACTTTGCAACAACAAGTGACAGACATGGCTAGTCCTGACAACCATAGGGGCTGGTTAGAAAACATGATGAGAGAAGTGATGACCACGAGAGGATCAGTATCATACCAATCTTCATCTTCTTGTGAGACCATTCAAACATGCCAACCTTCACTCTTCAATAAAATCGTTCCTACCTCAGTTTAACCATCATTAGAGTCATGTAAACCCTCTTTTTCTTTCAACACACTATATCAGTCATACCAATCATATCAACCCAACAATCAAACCCCATTCAACCAAAATCAAACCCCATTCAACCAAAGTCCAAATCAAAATTCACATCAACCCAACATTCAAACCCCTTTCAACCAAAATCAAACCCCATTCAACCAAAGTCCAAATCAAAATTCACACCAACCCAGCATTCAAACCCTTTTCAACCAAAATCAAACCCCTTTCAACCAAAGTCCAAATCAAAATTCATTCAACCAAAATCAAATATTTCACCCAAAATCATACTCCTTTCAACCAAAATCAAATCCCTTTCAACCAAATCCCAAATCAACCATATCTATCCACCATTTCATCATCCCTTGAAGTCACACAAGACCAATTCATACCATCTCTATCTAATAACACAACCTTTGAATGGCTATCCATCGTACAAATGCAATCTAATTCAAGTCATGATTCAGAGGATCTCATTCAAAATCCTTCTTCATCATGCCAAAATGTTGAAACATTCAAACAATCTCCCATGCATTTCCAAACTCCTTCCCCGTGTCAAGAGGATGATCCAAAATTAGAAGAATTGAACCCTGAAACAAATAAAGATCAAGAACAACCACTTTCATCTTACCCAATTTTTTATCAAGATCCCACCGACCAAGAATCTTATGATGATCCCCTCGCTCTTTTCTATTCCATTCATAATCAAACCCTTCCATCTCAAGAACAAAGTGTCCTTTCAAGTCCCTTTCAACATCCACCTCCTAAGAAAGATCAAAACATCCCTTCCATCCTCCCTAATAATCCCTTTACAAACCAAGATCAAATCATACCTTTACCTTCATGTCCTAAACAAGATCCCATTATTTCTCCAAATCTTGATCAAAATCCATCCATCCCTTCATCTCCATGTCATAATCCTCCATATTCTTCACAATATTCCCTCTCAAACAAACTTACCATTTCTCCTAGTGATCCCAATCCCTCTACACAAGTTGCTCATGAACCCCTTATCAATGAAATCACCAATCCAGATCATACTACACAGAGCAACTTGTCAAAAATTCTATGTGTGCCATCATCAAATGCCAATGTCGTGACAAAAACAAGCATAACACCCGCTCATGTCACAACTTCAAAACTAGAATCAATTTGCCTCATACACCCACACTTGAAAGACCGGGGGCAAGAGAATATACCACAGTTGGATTTCTTTGAAAATGATAATGTTATAGGTGAATTAAGGGGTTCTAGAGCTGGATTTCCCTCTGATGGTCCACAAAATCCAAAAACTAAATAAATCGACATTGGAGATGTTGAACGTGTACACTTAGCTGAGTCCTTATATCCTATTGGAAAACACATCTTTATCCGACTCTTTAAACAAAGACCAATGAACTACCTACACAAATATTATACCTAAAGGTTGGGTTAGTTTAGGTTTTACTTTCTGCATTGCATATCATTTTATTCAAAGCACTGCATTGCATACAGTTTCTTTCCAAGCACCATCATATTTAGAAGTCACATTTACAAAAGTTTCTGCATTAGCATATAACAGCATGAATAAAACAAGGAAATTGTTCAAGTTTATCATTCGTTTGCATTCAAGAGAAACAAGGGTCATCTCCTTTCTTAGATATTCAGACATGAAGTCTTTGGGATCCTAAGGTCATTCATTTTCAACATCACCCTATGACAACACTTTACTTATGGTTGGGTAGTGATTTCACTATTTGAGACTTGTTAACCCAAAATCTATCAATTGCTATTTCACTATTTCATATAGGATGATGAGGATCTTTAGTGAACACAAGAGCGAGAATTAACTCATCTACACACACATGGGCAAAAGAAGATCAAAGTTTCAAGAACCAATGGAGAAGTTTTTCGCATCTCCATTTGTAAATCCTAGTCACTAAGTGTGTTGAGTTGAATGTTCCAAAGGGCCTTAGGGATCGATTGAACACTTATCTATGAAATTTTTTGCACCTCTATTTCAATTGGTGTATTACAAATGATACAATAAACGCAGTCAACCTTGTTCGAATAGGAAATGCATCTTCATCATGCATATTGCATTAACATAGGTCATGTCAAAAATTCATTTGTCTCCACATGCATTATGCAAATCATCATGTCATACAGGTCTACACAATGGGGGCATAACTGAAAAAATCCTAAAAATCATATAAAGTCTTGAAAAAAATCTTTAAAATCAGATAAAGTCCTAAAAATAATCCAAAAAAAAAACAGTGAAAAACATAAAATCCAAAAACAATGAAAAACTCAAAATATCAAAAACACTGAAAAACTCAAAATATCAAAAACAATGAAAAACTCAAAATCCAAAAACATTGAAAACCATAAAATACCAAAAACATTCAAATACGATCCTAGAACAATCAATCCAAAAACATTCAAATATCGATCCACATAATCCAAAAACATCAAAAAAGCTCTTGGAAAAGAGCTAAAAATCGAAAACTTGCAATAAAATGTCTTGTGAGAAACAAATACCCTAGCAGATATCCAGCAAACGCTTCACATGAGGTCAACAAAGGATACGACTATCCAGTCAAACATCTGCAATCAATTGATCAAATTGTCTTATCAATCGTATCATATCCATATCAAGTGATCATTATCTTGTCTTAAACAGAAGAGGATACCCTCGAAATCAAACAGATCAGTGTTAAACGGGGTCCGCAACTTTCTGAGATCAGACATTATCAACCGTCACATCAAGCAACTGGGAACGAAGGCATAAGGTCAGTATAGCTGCTGAATTTTGTCCGGGTCAGTCTTTATCTTTTATCAATTGGTGACAAATTATGTTCCTATGCTACTCAAGAATGTCCACAAGTGACTAGAGGAGCCATGATGGGCATTATCTTTTTCTTTGTTTGCTTCTTGTCTGCTACGTGTTTGTTTCTACAATGAGATATCTTTACTCTTGGTTCCTTATACCCTGATGTGCTAAGCTTCATTGTTCAATAATAAGGCTCAATGATGAATATACATTGCAGAATAAATAATGACACGGGTTCGTGATTCATTCAATATCATTCTCATTTCATCTCATTTGCTTATTGCTAGTTTGTTGATTCTTTTCTCATCATCTCTTATCAATCATCTTCAATTGCTTCTAGTTCTCATCTAACATTATTCTATTTCATTCTGAGGTTCATTCTCTCATATTCTATCTCAATATCATCTTCACATCACTTATCTCTATCTCTAATCAACTAATCATTCTTCTATCTAACATTCTTCTTTTATTTGAGAGATCATTCATATCTTTAATGCACAAACAATCTCCTGAGGGGGCATATTTACACTATACAGCAGTACCAAGGCATACTAGGGCAAAAATTTTCGTTTTCTTTGAAACAATGTCATTTCGACTTTGTCTCAAAGAGGGGCAAATGTAGACACCTAAAAATGTCTCATTGATCATTTACTAAGTATTCCTCTAATTGATTAAATAATTCTTTAATTCTTTAATTAATTTAATTAACTATTTTTCTAATTTCATATTTCCTCATAATCTTACTAATTATTCTATTTTCTATTTCTATCATCATTTAACCATTTTCTAAATATTAATTAAATATTTACTATTTAATTAATTATGGTTAATTCCCCAATTTAAATAATCTTTATTATTTAAATAATTCTATTCTTAATTTCTATCTCTAATCATCTAATTATTCAACCCTTTTCTAAATATTAATTAAATATTTATTATTTAATTAATTGTGATTTAATTCCCTTAATTTAAATAATCTTTCTTTATTATTTAATTAAATTCTATTTCTACATAATTAAATAGTTTCTTTAAATTATTTAATTAACTAATTAATTCTTCCATTTCCAAATCTCCAAATTCTAATTTCATTTAATTTCATATTCTTCTAATTTCTTCTAAATTCAAATACATGTGCATGATTTCAAAAATCAAATTGAAAATCAAAGTCAAGTTCTAAATATATTCAAATGCTAAATTAAATAAATTCAATTATTTGAATAAATCTCATGCAAGGATTAAATTGAAAATCTAAGTCTAAATGCAAGCACATGCTAAATTAATTAATTAAATCAATTAATTAATTAAATCATTTATTTCTCCAATCTCTATTTTCATCTTCTAGTTCTCTTTGTCATCTCCTTTATTTCTTTCAATCATCATTTTTGTTCCCTCAATTAGCTTTTTCTCAATCAATTGACTCAATTAATCTATTCAATCTATTCTGTTTCACCTCTAAATCAACAGTTCAACTATCAATCAGCATGTGAGCTCACATGAGTTCCACCTCTAGATCAATATGTTCCACCTTTCAATCAATCTCATCCAAAAATCTATAAATTGAGCATTCAATCCTCACAATTCCTCGGAATCACGAACTTTGAATCTTTGTGTCACTTGCAGGTTACCATCACAATATCTGAGAGCCATCATACCACGGAGAAGAGAAAAGCAATGGAAGCTATATGCGATCTTGGAATATGGAGTTTTATTGAATGATTTTAATTCTTATTTGTTTGATATTGCATTATTTCATTGTCTGTTTGTTAAAATTCTTTGATTAGATAGGTATTCGTGATTTCCCTTTGATTCTAATTGAATATTTTATTAAGATGAATTTTACTTGCACACAAAGGGGTTGATGCTCCTAAACTTGTAAGGGGTTGGTGCTCCTAGTGTTGGTACCCTGAATGTGTAAGGGGTTGTTGCTTCTAGAGTTGGTGCTCTGAATGTAACCAGTGAGGCTTAATATAATTCATTTTCATAGTGGTTTTTTTACCCTTCAAGGGTTTTCCACTCAAACACTGGTGTTATGTGATGTGCATTTATGATTCAACTATCCTATGGATTGATAAATGCCTTTATATTGATGATTTGTGTTTATTGTCGAATATATGTTTTGTATCACTGGTTTTAAGTATTTACTTGTTAACGAATTGATTTTATAGACCACTCATTCACCCACCCTTCCCTCCCCCATGAACAATCCTATTTATGTCATTTCTTTATGCATAGAAATTCAAGACGAGAAGCATATGAATCTAAGGATCAAGTTGATCCTTCTAAGTTAGTACAAATGACAAACATAAAAAGCCAAAATTTATTTATCATTTAGGGGAAGGGGTTTGACCATGTTCTAATTATCGTTCATTGGATTTTGCTAATTAAACCCACTAAAAAATCATCTAGTGGACCCACAAGCCACCCATTGGTATACCTATATACTAAAGAAAAGTTAGTAACTAGATCAATTGTGCAACTTTATTGGTACCAATAGCGTACGATTATTGAGACATTTGTGCATAAGTATTGGATTGATTGTGCAAATTTTGTGGTGGTCAAAGTGAACGGTTAATAAGGCAATAGGGAATTTGTATGTGATGTTAACTCAAAATGACCACTTTTTGACTCTTACATGCATAACAAATCACACATCGGTCGTCATAACTACCCAAAAGCCAAAACAATAACTATAAGCACTTAAGTCGCATATAAAGACAACTAAAAAAAAGTTGAAATCCAATTTATCGTTTAGTAGCTTAGGGTGCACAACATTAGCTATATAAAGCACTGTGAATAATAGCTACCTCGGCCAAGAACGATACTACCATGCTCGATGATGAAAATAAAGCATTGTGAATAATCTATGGATCATCATTTCATCTCATTTTTTTATATTGCATTATGTTGCATATCACCCATCCATTTGCTCATTCAGTATTCATATCTGTTGTTTGCATGCAAGTAATTCAAGTTTCTATGAGAAAGCACCTAATATAAGTTTGTCTTGGGTACAATCACGACGGAGTTCTCTGATACATCATCTCACATTTTCATTCCACATCCGCAATTTCTCACCAACTTGCATTCATATATCATAAAGGCATGGTATTATCATTTAGTGCATCAACGATATTCAGTTCATTATCATTTACTTGCATTTAGATTCATTTAAGTGCATTGATTTCTTCATCACATTAGTGCATTTAAAACATCAAGTGCATTTGTTCTCATTTACTTGTATTTCGTCATTTCATTTAGATGCATTAAGTGCATTTAGCTTCATTTAAATACCTTTCAAATCATTTCATTCATCTATCTTCATTTTAGTTATTACATATTAGTCATTGATGTACATGCACTTAGTCATTAAGGTACATTTGCTATCATCTAGTTACATCTCAATCATTAAGTTGCATTCATCTAAATCATACACAATCATTCATCATCATTTAGTTGTTTAATTCATTTATCATCATTTACTTACATTTTATCAAGAACATTTCATCTACCCATTTAGTGCATTCCTTTAAATCATTAAATGTGCATTCATTTCATTATCATTTAAGTTTCATTTAGACTCATTTAGTAGGTGCATTTTAACCCATTTAGTTTCATCTAGATTCATTAAGATGTATTCATTATCCTTTAATTGCATTAAGGTGCAGTTATTCATTATCATTTAGTGGCATTCATTTAATCATTAAAGTACATTTATTCATTAAGTGCATTCATCTAAGAAATATACATAACATTTGTATAAACGTTTGTTCATCCATTTAAGGGCATTCATCCATAAACATTTAGATTCATCTTAAAAACATGCATCATTTACTCATATCATCATATCATATCATCAACATAAGCAAGTATTATCTATCACAATATCATTATTCATTATCTCATCTCATCATTTAGCATACATCGTCCTCATTGCATTACATTAATAGCATTAAAAAAGCATCATCCATCCTCTACCTGCATCCACATATTAGCAAATCATCCATAGCATGCATATAGAAATCATAATCATCAACATGTACATCTAGAAAGCAAATCATCCATAGCATGTATCTAAGCATAACTCATAAACATCATCCTGCATAAAAACATACATGTCATCACATATATACATATTATATCATCACAAAACATTGGATCTCCTCATATATCGCATAAAAAAGAATACATGTATCAAAGTACAATGATGTCAAAATATATCGGCTACCAAGAGTTATCCAAGTAACAGTCTAATAACAATGTAACAAATGCATAAAAAAATCTCTCAAATAGCACTCTGGCCAGATGTTGCTCCCCCACCACCCTCACCATCTCGCTAAGGAGGACCCATAAGACCACCACTGCTCTGAACCCTCTGAGACCGCTCTGATCTCACCCACTGCATCTGGGAATAGCTCAATGCTCGCTGACTAACTGGCACAACCTGCTCATATAATCCCCACCAATAGTCAATTTCTCCACCTGCCCGTCGCATCTCCCTCAACACCTCCCCAGTCGAACCCTATCCCTGTGCTCCCTCCAACACTCAAACTCTATCATGCAACTCCCTCACCCTGTCCATCAGATCATCTCTCTCTCACATCACTACCGTCAACTCAGCCTCTCGTGCAAAAAGCTTGACATCCCTGGCTGCAATCTTTGCCTCCCTATCCTCTAACCAAGACTGTAATCGTATAATCATAAACTCCCGCAAATCTCCCTCTTCTCCACCTACAGTTCCCTGTCCCATCTCCATAGGATCCTCTCCACCACCTGCGGCTCCCTCTCCCATCTCCATAGGCTCCGCTCCTCGACCAATATCTCTCCCTCCTACTCTCGCTGCTTCCTGTATCAGCGGACCCTATGACAGTCATAAAGGCTGTCCACCTCTGCCTCTCCTCTGTAACGGTCCTCCTCCTCCGCCTCCACCTCCAAATTCACATCCACCTCCACCCCCTCCTCCTCCAAACCTCCACCACCCCCACCACCTCCATCTCCTCCTCCTCCTCCACCACCTCCGCCAACTCTGTCGCCTCTCCTCCTTTGTCGTCGTCCTTTGTCATCCTCGAAAGGTGGTATAGGCTCTGGAGGATTTGAAATCTGTGGAATCAGATGCACGGTACGATACTGTGTGTACTCCTCTGTCACCCCTACATCCACAATCTTTGGCCTCATCTACCATGGTCTCGCCTATAATGCCTGGAACTCTATCAGGGCCTGATCATAAGGTAACATTGGCTCCCACTGAAATCTCTCCCGCACTACCTGTGCATACTCCCCCAAACCCCTCGGCAAACCCTGCCTCCGTCCAAACTGTCTCATCACTCTCCCTAGCAATTGTCTCTCCACATAGTAGGATGTACGACCAATTAAAAAATGTGTCACAAATACATACGGTGGGGCCTCTCCATCATCCTCCCAGGGCTCGCAATCAAGGTATGGCCTCCATATGACCATATCTAAGTCATCCAAAGCCCGCCGCCAAAACTCCAACTTCCCCAAATGGGGTTGGCTCATCAAACCTCCATACATAAGCACATAGGGCTAATCTATCGCCCTAAACCTCGAACATACCGGCCATGTGACTGGCAGGCACTCCCAAGCCCAAATATGTAGCAAAGTGATCCCTACCCCTAGTGATCTCACCTCTCGGTACACTGCCTCGTGTAAATCCCTGTAAAGGTGTGCTAACACACACGACCCCCATGCATAGTGGGTCCCCTCAATCACCATCTGCTCTATCACCTGGCCCCAACCAACAGCCAATCCATGTGAACGTCGATCGAGGCAAAGAAAACCCCTGACGATCCCTGATAACACTGTTGGTAGAGGCTCATAAAGTGTTGTTATATCCTCCCACACCACCGAGTCATCCTCAATATACACATCATCAACGAATATCCTCTACACAACTGTCGTCCCCAAGTACCGATCATATGTCACAAGCTCCCCCTTGATCGGGATATGCAGTATCCTCCACACGTCCTCCAACATCACCGTCATCTCTCCCATCGCCAAATGAAAGGAGCATGTCTCGTTGTGCCATCGCTCCACCAATGTTGTCAATAGTCCGCGATTCGTCTGAATCACAGGTAGGTACATCATGTCATATAATCCTGCTGCACAGACACAATCTATCTCCACCTCAGTCAATTGCTCACGCAACTGTTGTGTCGCAGGGTGTCGCTCCCGCATCTGTAAGACAGAAAGATCCTCCTACACATATCAACACAAACATCAATTGTTTTGCTACAAACTTTTTTAAGTTCAACCTAGACTATCAACAGATACTTTGATCAAGTATCTTCGAGTCTCAACAGGTAATCGATCATGGCAAACCTAGACTACAACAGACATTTATCACAATGACTTAGTCTCAACGGGGCTGCTATGATTCATCAAAACAACTAATTAATCAATCAACACAGGCATCAGGAGATATTTTCTCTAACACTTGGGCATTTTTTTACAATCACGCTACTCTGTTGACAATAGCGCTACCACTTGTGCACAAAAGCGCTAAAACAACAAACACTCTAATACAACTATACCATAGCACTATTAATTGACAAAAGTGCTACAACCTCTAACCAGCTAAAATTACAAAAGCGCCATAACTAGACCCCAATAGCGCTAAACCAACAAAAGCGCTACAACAACCATGTAATAGCGCCACTATGGCACAAAAACGCTATTTTAGGTGACAAAAGCGCTAAACCAAAGTTTTAGCGCTATTGTCTTACTTGGACTTTGACGATTGAAAAAACATGACAAAAATGCATAAACAACAAAATTCAAGATTTGCATATCGTTGATCTGTAGTCCTTTGGCCACTGGTATCGACGGATTCACTCTAACCGGTGATCTGCTATCGGCACGACCATGATGACTGTTGCTCACTCCTTTACCAAAGGTCACTATCAGAGCTCCAAACTGTCAGGGAGATAGGTGCAAATGAGCCTATTTTTACCCCTTCCCCTCCATTTATACCCCCCAGCCTTAACCCTAATTCACCCCACTCATGGTCGTGGTCCATGTGAACTTCGGAAGCCTCTAATTTCTCTGTTTTAACTTCGATTTTTTCCATTCTTTATACCTATTTTTCTTTTTTTGAAACGATGCGATAAACCGTATCATTTCAAAGAGGGGCAAATGTAGTCACATAAATTTGTCCACTTAATTAAATGAATATTTAATATTTATTTGATTATTTAACCATCAATAACCAGTTATTTAAATTAATATTTAATTAATTTCATCCTCAACCTCTTTTTCTATTAACTAAATAAATTATTTAATTTATTTAAATTAGTTTATTAAGCCACACTCTAAATCAATTAAATGAATAAAACATTTATTTAATTTAACTCATTTCCTCCTTTAAATAAATAAATAAATATTTATTTAAATCCCTAAACTACCTCACCCTCCCCCCCACTTGCATTCTCCTACAAATGCAAGTTGCACAATTTTAGTTGAAATAAGTAATTTTATTTTAATTAAAAATCTTATTTTCTATCACCCACCAAACCCACTTACATCCTAAACCCATTCTAGATTCTTCTAAACCATTCTAAATTAACTTAATCCCATCCACTAATTATTGTCACATTCCTGAGCAACTTGAAATCACTTCTCAAAGCCTCGAACTCTTTGAAAAGCATTAAAAGTTTTATGTCTTCAACAAGTTAACCTCCAAAGTCTTTCAAACCATTAATGGTTCTTACATAACCATTTATGGCTCTTACATGACCATTAATGGTTAAACTCAACTCACCCACATGGTTAGAGACTTTCCCTCTAACTCAACCCTCATTTAACTCATGGGTCTCTTCAAGCATTTATTGTTTTGACCATGGTTATCTCCACTAACTCTTGCACAAGAGTTTGTCCATTTGATAAAGGCATTATTCATTGGATAAAAGCTTTAGTCATTTTAACTCAAGCCTAACCTTACCTCCTAAGGTAACCTTCAAGTCATCTCAAACATTTAATGTTTCTTCCCTCCTCTCAAACCATCTCATGTTGACATTTGTTATCCTGGGATTGGGTTGAAAGACCTCACATGGTTCATAAACCCATCAATCCTGGCTCTTGTTGAGATTACTCAATCTCAACCATCCATTTCTCCATTTCTCCTATAAATAGAGCCCATTTCTTCTTCAAAAGGATCCATAAATCTTGTATGCATCAAACTTATACTAATTTTGAGAGAGCATTTAGAAGCATTTTTCTTTGTTATTTTGGCTAAAATTGGCATAAAATAATTAAGATACTTTCTCATATTAGCTTGTTTACATTTGCATAATTAGTTATCTTCATTTTTCATAATCTTGAATCTCCATAAGACATCCATAATAGTGCAAAAAGTTGAGGGCTACACTCATGTGGAACTTGGAGAGAAGAGGAACAAGGGAGGAGCAACTATCAGCATGTTGGAAAGCATCTTGGGGAGTTTTGTTTATTTCCTTCGTTTTTGTGTGCTTTTCATTATCTGTTTTATATCTCTCTTGGTATGCATGTTGAGGATTATAGTTTCATTTGCCATTCGTTTTTTATTGCCACTAACAATACTAACGACTTTGTCTTATGTTCTTGTGTCCTTTTTAGCATGCATCAATAACTATTGATAGCCTTCCCCTATCAACCAAAATATATATTTACATAGTTATCATTACACAAAAATAATCTAATAAGATAACATATTCAATTTTCATCGTTATATTTTAAAAAATTATTATTTATCATCAATTTTTTCGTTTTCAAATATTTTTAATTATAAAATCTTAATATCTACTTTTGAAAGGTTATTCACCCATTAAATAATTTTGACATGCAAATCAAATTTATTGGAGTCCCGTTGGAGCAATAATTACTCAAGTTAATTATTTTGCAAAATGAGAGTCATTTACAAGATGTGTTTCTGGTTAAAAAGTATAAGGGTCAAATAAAAATATTTTTTTGTTGTAAAGGCATAGAGAGAGAGAGAGAGAGATGAAATGAAAGTTTTTATTGACATCCACAACCAAGAGTCTATAAGAATGGGACTGAAGAATTGAAACTAAAACTACCAAAACATATATAAAAGATGACAATCCCACTAATTATTATTTCTTGTTGTTTTCTAATTCTTTGTCAATTTTGCATCTTTTGATCAAGGAACTTGCCATTGTTGCTATCTTTTCCTCTTCAAACAAAATCGCTAAAGACAATTATTTCTTGTTGTTTTCTAACTTTGTCAATTTTGCTTCGTTTGATCAAGAAACTTGCAGCTTTTGCTATCTTTTCCTCTTCAAACAAACTCACTAAAGATCTGATCGAATGTCCCATAGTACATTTCATATGTAATCCAATGGCACCTTTTGCTATCTTTTCCTCTTCAAACAAGATCACTAAAGATCTGATCAAATGTCCCATTTTACATTTCATGTGTAATCCAATGTGGTATATCTTACATTCAATAATCAGATGTCCTCTATATCTTACACTCCATGAAGTAATGCCACCTTGTGGCAAATCCCAATTGGAGATCAGCTGGGAACATATCTTCTAAAATTTTAAGCCAGTAAATAGTAGAGAAAAAGTCAAGTTAGCCGTTAGAATATACCCTCTGGTTGGTCCGAAGGGGAAAAGGCTATGGTTGCATCACAGGCCTGGCAGCGTCAAGTCGCTGCGTCCCCCGTACTTCCAGCATTATTATTCCAACGGCCAAGTGTCGATGGGCTAGAATGCCACGTGCTTCCATTGATCACCCTCTGAATTATCACCGCCGGACCACAACACATGCAGCTTGTCAACAGTCGGAACTCGGAAATTTCTTGGTCGTGGCTTTCAACAAGCAAACCCCTCGACATTTAGTGGGGCTGTGGCTTTCATTGGTCTAAAGTTGCAGTTTGCTTCCTCGATTTTAGCAGAGTTCCGAGTGTGAAGAGACAGACAGCTAGAAATATTTAAAGACGGATAAACCAAGAAAAGACTTCCCTTGTTCTTTCCGACTGCCAAGTGAAATGCAATGGTTGCAGAATCAGCAGCTCCAGAGTTTGTGGAGCGCAGGCATTCGTTTGAAGGGGGCGTAAGGTAAGCCCTGGATGGCTCAGCGTTGGCGTGCGCAGGTGTGGATCATCCGCGCTTGCACCAGCATTGTGGTCTTGACCTGCATTGTGCAATTTCACACATTGTTGCAAATCTGGGCCCCCAATCTGCTTAGCCGCTGGCCGCCTTGCTTCGCTCCGCCGGATTCCTCTTCTTCTCCCGATTTCGACTCTGCAATTCAAGAAATCGCTGCCAAATTCACTCTTCCTCCTAAAAGTGAGTAATCCGACGAATTCTTGACAATTGATTTCAGGACTTCTACCATTTCTTTATAACTGCATTTAATGATTTTCAATCAGGTGACTTTTGTCTTCTTGAATTGTGTAACCGAGCTGTTCTTTTTGTTTAATTTAAAATTTAATTGCTATTCATTATCTTGAATTTTTTAATATGCATGAATGTCTCGTCCTCTATATGCACCTTGACCTTCTTTAACGCGACTGCGTTTCTTGTCATGAAATTCTATTTATTTAGCTGGATTTACACTGCATTAGTTGTATGACATTATTTTATTTCTTTTTCTCTGTGGTGTTAAGATTTCTGTTAGTTGATTCAGCGGTAGAAGTTTGTTCCATTTATACTATTGCAGTAGATGAATGCCCGGCCCTGCCCCGCATTTTTCCGCTTGGACTTTTCAGAAGTGAACCATGTATGCGAGGACTACCAAAATGTTTAATTATTCTTTTCCAGCAGGAGGCTTTCTGGAAAAGGCCTTTCTCAATTCTGGATATTCATTGCATCACCCTAGGTGACGATGCATTGCCTCGATGAGGATGTATCAATTTTTGTACTTTAGTCTTTAAGCCATCTGATTCTGCTTTTGAATGCATTGCAAAAGTATCTAAAAGGGCCTCGAATTGAATTCTAATTTTGAGTGTCTTCCATGCTTAAAAGAGTATAAAAGGCCTTAGATTGCTAACAGCATGGTGGAAATTCTTGGATGGAATAGAGTTTTTAATTATTTTAATCTATGCCCTCAGAAAGCTTTACACGGTTTATGGGACTGGGAATAGATTATACAGCAGATTTAATGTAGCTAAGGTTTTGTTTACATGATTGCTCTAAAAAGCTAGTCTTATCAAATTTGTCTCTAACTCACATTTGTTAATCATTAACTCTCATTTTTTGATGCTCCAAAATATCTGAGAGTCGTCGAGTCACTTTAGTAGATAGACTCTGAAGGCTACATAAACTATTCAAATATAGTGGCTTTTTAGTGTCTCTTTTTCTTATTTGCCCATACATATGACAATGCACGTAGCTCATGCCCGTCTCCTCTTTGCTTGCATAAGCACAAGTACTCTTTTGTTTCAATCTCTGTTTTTTTGTCTTACTTTCCTATACATAGGGCAATGCAACTTTACATGTACCTCATTCTCATATCCTCTTTGCTTGCATTGGTATAAATGCTCGTATTTCCATATATCTGCAGTTCTAGCTCATTCTTATATTCTCTTTGCTTCCATTGACACAGACACTCTTCTTGTTTCAATATCTCTCCTTGAACTGCATGATGATCAGAACTGGGTGTCTACAGCTTATGCATGCATATTTTGTCTTGGAAGTCTTTTTGTCACGAATATACTGTTTGGTGCTCCAAATCATGCCCTGAAGCTTTAGAGAATATGCCCTTAGAATCCAAACTCAGGGAACAAAATTGGTTCAGATAAACTGGGGCTCATGATCAAACTGCAAGTGATCTGGGCCAGTTGACAAGAGCAGGTAACTCTTCTACACTTTTAGCTCTGCTAGGTCAAGAAGGGCATTCCTAGAGATCTTATGAGAATTAAAGAAAACCAAAAACAAAAGGTCACACAACTTAGCCACACCTTGTGCATAAGGATACTCAAAAAATTTGTCACTGCTTATACTAGCTTACTGGTCTTGTAGACCAGTGATCTCTTAACAATTGATTATTATCAGGTTATGATGCAACTAAAGCTGCAAAACCAAATTTATATCATCCGATAGTTTCACTTCATGTATAACCTCGAAAACCTAAAACATGCATAGCTCTCTGAAGGTAAACAAACAATTGTAGGCTCCCAAAATGTGTGATAGAGGTAAACAATAATGAGTTTATACAAACTGATAGGACATAAAGTATAATAATTTATAAGTAACAAAAGATGATATTCAATGCCAACCGTTTGTTACCAGTGCCTACTCCATTAGGAAACAAAATCAAGAACTCAGAAAAGGAAGAAAATATTTATGCAAAACCTATCAGATAAATTTGAATTTTGTTATGGAATCCAATCAGTCTGCCTGTAAATTTATCCGAAATGAAATCAGATAAATTCAAGTACATCCTGAAGTAGGCTTTCTTATGTGGGTTTGGAAAGGTACATTTACCAATAACATACAAGTGTCTTGTCCAACTTGATTCTAAAGGCCGGTCACAAATCTACAAGAAGTTAGCAAATGTGGCCCCTAGAACCATGATAAGTACCTGTTCCCAGAATACTACACTAGCTATTGCAAATTTGCTTCCAATGAGTAGTATTGGCATGTAACTTCTTCACCATATTTCATACAAATCTTTCCCACAACCTTTCCCAATATCTGGCATACTCTTTTTGATCACCCTAGAATGCATTGTAGGTTGTCCTATAAACAAACTTAGTTGAGAGATCATACAAACTTCCATGGAGGGAACTTGTATTTAATTCATGAATTTGCCCATTTTTTCTACATAGTTAACACCTGTCCGAATATGAACCATTGCATGCTAGCATTAAATTCACCATAGACCATATAGCATAGTCACTCAAACCTAAAATGAGAATTTCAATCTGTGGAGGACCCATTTTCATTAATACACATGCCAGTTGCACCAATTGACATTTCTTTGAATTGGATCCTTTACAAAAAAGGGAAAAAATCTCCTTCAGATGACTTATGCGTTAGGCTTGCAGAGACTTAATTTCATTGATTCTCTGCTGTAAATTAATGCTAGAATACGAACACTATTCCATTGATAAATTATCTTCTAGTTACCACAAACAGTATGGGAATGGTTTGATTCCCATTAATTCCCCCAACTAGCATCTCCTTGATCAGCAACTCTGCACCCAAATCGTATTTGCTGGTACAACTATTCATCATGTTGTCATAAATCCTCAATGATCACTACAAAAATATTTCATCAACAAAGTAATCAATGCTTTGGTCAAAATATATTTAATCTTCCCTTTTAATTCCCACCCACTTTTCCATCTTTCAAACTTGTATTTGAATCTTTGGATAGAACTTAAAATCCATCTAATTTGAATATACATCATAGCATTATATATAAATTGGTCCAATTTTAGATCCAAGCCTTACTTCAAGTCACTTAAATTCAACACCTTCTCAATTGATACTGCAACTGAAAGATTCTCTCAACAAACCCTATACTTTGTTGCTTTTATTTAAATACTGAAAGCAAGACTCGTGGCTAATCCATTTGAACTTTGCTCTAGATCAAGGGTACAAATTAATCACCCTTTAGATCAATGTCTGCAGGCAATCAACAGGCTCTCAAAATGCTCACCACTTGATTGGTAGATCCATCTTCTATTTCCCTAAGCAGCTCATTTGCACTTTATGTTAGCTGTTAAGTACCCACAATTATCAACTGTTGAGATCCTATGCTCCCAAAATCATTGGATGTGGTAGATTGGTAGCCCACCCAAAGAATGCTCTACCTAATTGTCAATCCATTGCAATTGATAGAATTATAACATGTGTCATCAAATATATGGTCTATATAACTCCGTGAAATTGAGTAAATCTGCAAGGAAAACACAACTAAATAGACAAAAATGGCTCACCATTGTTTTCCAGCTGAAACCATGTGCCATAATTTCATTCCTTCCTACAAATAAGAACCCCTATATAAGTTCCATATATTTGTCCTTTGGCCAATAGGAAGGGTAATAACTCATTAAAGATGCAAATCATAGCAAAGTAATGACCATAGGGTTTTATGGCTCCTCATTAACAAATACAAAACTATCACGGTTCATATGATTCATAAGCAATGCTAAACATACATATAAAGTATATCAAGAGATATCCTTCTCGAGGGGCCAATTTCATTTTATGTGTGAGAAGTTGATTATTAAAAATAGGTGCATCAAGAAGGATATCTCTCGGCATATTTTATATATATTAATTTCTATAATTATGTAATTATATGCAGTGATAACTACAACACTCATAAACAGCAAATAAACAATATGATTTCATTAGATTCCATAAAAGAATTGATTTCTCATACCACAAAAAAGGACCTAGATTTAAGGCTATGCACTCAAATTATACAAGGATTAGATGTTTCTTGTGGTCATCAGCAGATCTAGGTAGCTCTACATGTGGAAAAGACCCTCCCTTGCACCAACAGTATCAAATTTTCGTTTCCTCACAGTCACTGCAATGCCAAATAGGTCTGTGAATTGATACTTGCTTCTACAAACTGCCACAATTGCAGTCAGATCAGACTATAACCTTTTCTCTTCCAATGCCCATACTAGTGATCAGCCTTTTTAACAGATAGTAGCCACTAATGTTGGTCTATCAAAATCTGTTTAGCAAACTTGGCACTCAGCATCAAGTTAATCCACTGTAAACTCTTTCGTTGTCTTGCAAGTGACTTTGATAATGCATAGATCTGCTTGCCATTTGTAATTTCCCCTACTTGAGAATGCCCTAAATTTGCCCTAATTCTCAATTTCCAAATAAACAAGTGGGGTTAGAGAATACCTTTCACTTTGAGTGTGACCCTACAAACAAGTTAGGGATTATTCATAATCATAATTCATAAAATAGATCTCTTTAATTAGAAAGCAACAAATATATATTAGAAATATAGATCTAATCACAAGATTGCTTAAACCAGTTTGAGAAGGCTCAACCATAGAAGGGCTAAGATAGGATGACTCGATCGGGTGCCCTCGAGATCCTCTACCCTAGGCCCGAAGGCGGACCTTCTCCCTCCCTTGGCCTCATGTGGCTTGTGCCATCCATATGAAGTGGGGTATCTAGTGAGGTGTCATATAACTGTTCCCCTCAATCTTGCCACTTCTATCCTACTTCCATGCTTGAACATTCTTAATGCACTCATTTACCATGATAGAGAACATGAGGAGCATTCACAATAGGGTGCCCTGGAAGTCCATCCTTTCTAATCCCAAAGGCAGTACCCTTTGTACCCCTTTGGCCCCATGGGACTCCCCGGTCATATACATGAGGTGGTGTACCAAGAAGATGACCCCAACACCGTTCCTCTACTTGTAATCCTCTCTCCTCTTATAATTGGTTCATGTCAACAATTGATCAATGTAGAGATAGTAGGAGAGCTGCAATAGGGTGCCCTTGACCCATAACCCTAGGCCCAAGGTCAGGACCTCATCCTCCTTGGCCCCATTTGGTCCTTAACCATCATCATGAGGTGGCCTTGTGGTCCTCAACCAATGGTCTCCAACCATCTTTACAAGGCACCATACCTAGTGAGGAATCTTTCACCATTTCCCCTCCTTGCACTCCCTTCCTTCCACATGATCGATAGAAGTATATGGATATTTAGATTCAAGCATATTTGTAAAGTAATCTAATAGATTATAATAGATTGCCTTGCTGTAGATATGATTGTATTTTCTGATGCAGATGTAATTCTGGTTTGATTACTGCCATAATCCTAAAATTCTGCTCACAAGTCTGCTATATATCTGCTCATAAGTCTGCTATAATGATCTTCAAATCTTTCATAGGGATTGAGGCACCACCTTTCATGAGAATTGAGTCACAACTTTTCATTGCTGCCTCTGAGAATAATATATTATTATCCAAACTGATCTCCCTTGGATCCTGTTGATGTGTTTTTTACGCACATGCGAACACAGAATAAAATACCCAAAAGTATCTTATCCTCTCTTGAACAAACTTCTCAAACGCTGAAGATTAGCTTAAGGATCACTTGAGATAACTCCAAGGTTCATAAATGTCGGGTCACGACGTGTAGATAAGCATAGTTGGTTTGATGTGATTATGCTGGAATCACGAGGGGACTTACGTTGAATTGTCGAATGCTTGAATCACTGGAACTCGATCATCTGATATTGCAATCTTGTGATGCTTTTTGTCCTAAACTAGCTTGAATTGAAAAAAGGGCAAAAGGAAAGGGTTGAGAGAGTCTATTCTAAGACCTAGAATGTAAGAAGATAGGTGAATGATTAGATGGAATCCTACTGGGCGAGGTCTCACCATCAACTTGAACAATTTGACACAAGCTCAGTGCAATCTTCTAAGGTGCATTTCAAAGATGTTCAAATCATCACCATCAAACATTGATCACCATTCAAGTTAATGCATAAACAATAGATGCATAACAATTTGAAGTAAGTTCATATCATTCTAGTTGACCACGTGTTGATGTGTTTTTTGTGCACATGCGAACACAGAATAAAATACCAAGGTATCTTATCCTCTCTTGAACAAAGTCTCTCATATGCTATGCTTCGCGATCAAATGAGACAACTCCAAGGTTACGAAATGTCAGGTCTTGACGTGTGGATAAGTTTAGTGGTTTGATGTGATAATGCTGGAATCACAAGGGGACTTACGTTGTACATGAATGCTCAATCTTATCATGGATCAGGATAAGTATGCCGATAACTTATTATTTGGCAATGAAGCTTCGGACTTAATTCTTACTAAAAAATGAGCAATAGGAATAGGGTTTAGGAAATCTATTCTAAGCCTAGGAATGTAGGAAATGATGAATGGATCTGGTGGAATCAAACCAGGCAAGGTCTCACAATCAGGTATTCACACAAGCTTAGTGCAATCGTCTAAGGTATACTTAAGAATTTTCAGGCTATCACCATCAAACGTTGACCCCATCCAAGTTGATGCTTGTCAAGGGACGCGTAATAGTTGAAGTTAAGCTTACTTAAATTCTAGTTGACCACACAAGGCGGACTTACCAGCGGCAAGAGGCTAGTGGTATGGATTAAGGATTCCACATAAATAAATTCAACAAATCTTCCACTCAATCTAACATACATGAAAATAAATTCGAAACTAAAATTCTAATCTAACTTGGAGGAATTGAGAACCATGAATGCAAATACAACACTTGAAGAGCAAAATCACCAACAATTGAACAATGATTATGATTCAAATAGCTGCAGCATATACCAACAATTCTACAAAAACTCTCTCTTACAAATGAGAGACAAGGAGGCATATATAGAGCCTCAAAACAAATGAATGGCTCGGATTGATTCAAGATCAACGGCCAAGATTACAGTATAAAACCCTAATTAGGGTTTGTACAACCACCATTACATTGGCCAATAAGAAACGAGGGTAGGTAAGATTAAATAATATTTGATGTAGTGTCATGTGTCACCTATTCCCTCCTTGAATGAATGTTGACTTGATACCCTTTGATTGAACGAGTGGTGACTAGGATGCCACCTCAACTTGCCTTATACACTTTACCAATTTGCCTTGTACATTCTTCATCTTCACGATGTTTGGAATCCCTTATGATACTTTACATTCCATCCTTATGTTAAGGAATTCCATGAAATGTTCCCTCCTTATGTTTGGAAAATTTCCCAATCTTGGAATCCTCAAATATTTCCTTCCTTGACGCACTTTGATATTGAAATTCCTTGATGTAGTTCTGGATTTCTTGACGTAAAATCCTTTGTGTTCATTTCTTGAACTTGCTTTCCTTCATTTCTTCACCATCAAAGTGAAGTCTTCTTCATTTTTGATCTAGTCCTCGCCTTCGCCTTCTGGAATCTCTATCTGGAAATCTCCATCCAATCTTTGAAGTATTGATCTTCCTTATCCTCATTGCATGCATCCTCCCTCACCTCAAGCCTTGATCATTGTACTTCCTTTCCTCGTAACAGTCTTGCAAAACAAACAAGCATTGAATCAAACACCCATGTGATAAACTTGATTTACAACCTTGGTGGGAAATCCATCCGCATATGGACTCGTCATTCCTCAAAACCATCTGCATAATCCTTGTCCATTCTTCACTTGGTGGAAATTTGATGCCTATCTAGACAACTTCCCTCCTTTGTAATTCCGCCCTGTAGTGGAAATCCGACCCTCATCCAGACTCACTGTCCTTGAAAATCTTGTGTTGACTGGATCACCATTCCATGGAGTGGAAATCCGGACACCATCGGGACTTTGTTCCTGACATTTGTCCCAACATGTGATAGGTAGTCTTAGAAAATTGTAACACCAACTTTGGAAAATATGAAGGTCCAAATTGAAATTTGGAAAATTCTCCTCAAGAAAAACTGATTTTCAGACTTGGGATAAGTCTGATCACAATTGCTAAGTCTGAAGACACCCATGTAAACTCAGAAAATCAAGTACTTGGAGCCCAAAAATGAATGTCCAGGTCTGAAAATATAAAAGTTGTAATAAAAGTCTGATTTTCTGAGGACAAAGTCTGAATACGCCCTCCAATGCCTGAAAATACTCAGAAAATGGTGTATTGAAGTCTGATTTTTTGATTCTCAAGTCTGAATACACCCTCTGAAAGTCTGAAAATGGCTCCAAAAAGTCTGAAGACACTCTGAAAATGATGAATATCAATGGCTGAAAGTAGTCACAGCCATGTCACATGCTTGCATTTGAATTATTTTGACCTTCAAAACTCAGAAATGGTCACATCTAGGCACAACTATGTGGCTGGAAATGAAGTTTCAGTCTGAAGACAACTTGGTATACTCAGAAAAAATATCAAAATTAGTGCCAATAAGTATACCACAATTCTGAAAATGCTTGGAAAAGGGTGTGAAAAAGTCTGATTTTTAGTTCTTAAAGTCTGAAGACACCCTTCCAAGGTCCAACAATGGCTGCCCAATGTCTGAAGACAACCTGCAACTTCAATAAATCAATCATTTAAACTTGTCGCAGTCATAGAAACACCTGTATTTGATGAATTTCACCTTCCCAAAGTGAAATTTGTCAAATCTGGGCACAAACAAAGCGCTGGTAAAAAATATCTAAGTCTAGAGACAAATCTGAAAGTGAAGTTTCAGACTTAAATCAGCAATGGAAGCTCCACCATATGCCCAAAAAAACTCATAAGAAATGACACCCAAGTAAAATTTTCCAAGTTGGCAAGTGGCTGGAAATGAAAATCATTCTGAAAACAACCTGCAACTATGGAGTTTCAGACTGTAACAATAATGGCAGCCCTTGAAAATGCACTGAAAACTCCTCCAAACAGCGCTAAACCAAAATCGCCTTAGTGTGGATGAGCTAGGCAATGAAGAATAATTCTGAAAATGTGTTCCCAGCCAACAATGGAGGTCAAATCACTCCTAGCAATGGCGCCCAGCAAGGTCTGAAAATAATGGCAGCCACCAAGCATGAAGAAAATCACCCCAAACAACGGCACAAAGCACTCCCAAATAAAAATCAAAATTTTCCCAGCTATGGCGCCATTTCAAAATTCTGAAAAATGTCTTCAATGGCAGCTCGGATCTGCAACAATGGAGGTTGGAATAGCCAAGCTGAAAAAAATGGAGGAAAGAATCTTCAATCCAACACTTCACTTCAGCACTTTGCCAAAATTCACCAATAAGGGAGAAAAATCACCTTTCATGGAGACACCTAGCAGATTTAATAATAAAATAATGTTGGGAGACTCCTCTCATATACTTGCTTTTACCTTTCACTTTCACCACACAAGCAATGTGGGATAAAACACTTGCTTGGTGGAAAACTAACTTGCTTCTAGAAGGTTCAAAATTGCAAGTTATTTAATTTTTCTTTTAAAATTTTGAATAATCATTAATCATTATTTAAAAGCAAAGAAACGGGACTTGGACTCAGCTCGGACTCGGCAAGGCCGAATCGGACTCGGACTCGGCAAGGCCGAATCGGACTCGGAGTCAGACTCGACTTCAAACTCAGCTAGACTCGGGAAAGTGAAAACTCAAGAAATTTAGAGATTTTTAAAGATTTAAAACTTGTTTCAAGCACCCTTTATTGAATACTCCTTAAAGACACAATAACATCATCAAACTCGGCTCATTTGATTACATACACAAGTATACATCAATCACATAGGCATAAACGCAAATTGTAGCTGAAGGAAATAACAAACATAGATATATAAATATTGTCAAATGTATACAATATTACAAAACTCATGGAATAAAAAATCCATGTCATCATATCATCATCATCAAATGTTTCATACAAATACCAAAGGTAAATACAACTACAAGCCTATGGCTCAGAGGAGACAGCAAGGCTGCACCCTCCGGCCCCGGCCCCCTGGAAAGGCATCTAAGGTAGGTCCTGGATGATTCGACAGCCATAGCCGCTCCCCGTGACACCATGTCATGCTCACCAACATCAGGAACATCTGTGTCACTATCTGCCTCCGAATCTCCTATCTGTGCTCATGCTCTTTGCTCCTCCTCTGCCATGGCTACAGTCTTAGACTCTATATCTACCTAGTCGATCCAATCAGTGTCAGACTCGGAGGTTAAATTTTCCCTACTTCTATCAACGCAATTTCCCCCCATATTTTTCGACGGGGGTTTGGGGGCAGCACCCCCAAGGTGGGGTCAAGGGGCCGAGGGGCAGTGCCCCGCAAGGCCAAAAAAAATTATTATTTAATAAAGGGGTTGGGTGTTATTTTTCTATTGGCTGACATGTTGTAACTCTAATTTTTCTCATTCTCAGGCGGAGGTTGTAGTGAACAAAGACGAGACCGTTCATTTTTAAAAAACTTTTTAAAATGTTTTTTTTTTGTCATTTTACGTAACCTAGCCAGTAGCCGAGTTTCAAGCACTGGACTCGCCGAGTTTGACGAGTTTTTGCCAAACTCGCCAACTCAGCGAGTCTAGCGAGTGACTCGAACGAGTCCGAGTTCGAGTCCCAGAGACTCGGCAAGCATGTCTCGGACTCGGACTCGCCGAGTCTGGCGATTTTCGTTTCTCTGTTTAAAAGCAATTAAAATGGGGCTTACTTATTAAAATATTTCAATTTAAATAAAAAGTAAGCCTCCAGGGGAAAATCGACTTGGGTTGGGATTGAAAAATCCCTTTAAAAATCATTGAAGTGTCAAAAATTTCCCCACAAGGGAAAATCGACCCTAGCTTGGATAAAAATCCATGCATAACTTCATCAAAAATGCACACAAAACTCCCTAGGGGAAAATCGATGGCGAATTGAAAATCCACACTCCAAACTCACTTCACTTGCAAGAATTACTCCCTGGTGAAAAATCAACCTCTGTCTGGATGAAAATCTGAACTCAAAATTCATCAAAATGCTCTCAGTGGAAAATCGACCTCTATCTAGATGAAAATCCAGACAAAAATCCGTAGTCACTTGTCACAAAACATCCTGGTGGAAAATCGACTCAGGCATGGAATCATCCTCAACGTTGTCCACACTATAGTTCGCACTCCAATCCGCACTCCTAGTGGAAAATCGATGGCAGTCTGGATAAATCCTGACACTTAGCCAAATTTTAGCACATCCTTAGCCAAATTTTAGCGCTTCCAAGGGAAAATCGATCCAAGTATGGATAAACAGTGGTAGAAAATCATAGCCAGTATGGATTTCAGGGGAAACCCATGTGTAGTGTGGATTTTGAGTGGGGGAAAAGGGTGGGTAGTCTGGAATGCGAGGGGAAAAGCACCTCTAGCATGGATTTTGACCTTTTAACCCTTGGAATATGGATTCCCTTAGGAATTTGTCATTTTAACCACTTGAAATCACTTAGAAACTTCAAAATTAAACTGGACTTAGGCAAATTTTTCAAAAAATTGAGCGAAACACTAGGAAATTTGTCAAGATAAAGTGCGAAATCAACTTAAATAATACCTTAGGAGCGAGAAAACAACTCCTAAAGGTCTTAAAACACCTTGGCACTTTAAAATCACCGATATGCGTGTTTAAAACATGTTAATGCTCAAGAAGGTCAACACTTGGACAAAATTTAGGATCATTAAAATATCAACGTTTGCAACTTGATCCTATTCAAAATTAAAAAAACCCTCTCATCGGCAAAGGCAAACACTAGGAAACTAGGCAAAACTTCCACTCTAAAAAGTGAAAAGTGGGGGTCCCCATTTGAGAATGGGGCGATGTGTGAAGACGTCACAACACCACACAAGGCACAATTACAATCAGCAAGAGGCTAGTGGTATGGACAAAACAAATTCCACATAAATGCATTCAACAATTTCCTCCATTCAATCTAATCAAAGTGAAAGCAAATTGAGAAGTCAAGATCATGCAAGTTGTTGAAGTAACAAATCAAATTCACCATAACTTCAATGAAATCAATTGCTCTTTACAACAAGGTTTGGCAACAATCTTTGCCTTCTCCTAATCTAACTTCTAGTCTAATCTAGCTACCATCATAGCTCTATTCACTATTCACTACTCTATTCACTAACTATTTTTCTATTGACCTTTACAAATGAAGTGCTTGAGCCTTTTATAATGCTCTCAATACAATTCAATGGCTTAGATCAATTTGAGATCAATAGCCGAGATTTTACAATGAAAACCCTAATTAAGGTTTGTTACAACAAACTCAATTTTGGCCAATGAAATAATTACAACACTTTGGCATGACCAATAGATAATAGGGGTAGGTGCCTCGAAGTTTGTGTCGTCATGTATGAGTCAAGTTCATCACATCTAGATGTGCTGATGTGGAACTTCTTTGATTGGTTGAGTGGCGACTGGGATGATGACTAGGATTTGTAGACTTAATTCATCACCATGAAGGGATGTTGAGAGATATCTCTTGATACTCAACATTTCAAGCTCGCTCAAAGTAGTGGCGATGTTGGGAAGCATCATTCATCCATTCTTGTTTGCTCATCCTGCCTTGAGATGATTGTATAATCTCTCCCTTATACTTCAAGATCTTGACCTTTTCATGTCATCTTAATGCGAGGAGAGTACATGAGATTCCTCCTTGATACCCTTGTGCTTGTTGATGAAGTTTTCTTCCTGAACTTGCATGGTGGTGGAATCTTGCAATCTTCTCTCTCTCGTTTCTTCAAGGTGCTGCTTTGCAAATTGTATCATCCTCCTTTCATATCTGCAAAACAAAACAAGTACGGTATCAAATACTCATGACATATAGCTTTTACACACCTTAATATGATCTCTGATTTTCATGTATTGCAGGTCTGATAGGTGTATCTAGGGGAGATCAATCCTTTTGATGACTGAATTTGCTATCTTTATGATGAAATTTGCTCAATATGCTTCCTTGTTGAGTTAATTCGCCTTCTCAATGATGAACTTTGTTGTCAAAGTTAATTGAAATCGTTGTCTGCTGATCAGATTCGCTGTAGGAGAGAAATATTTTGAATTGGTGATTGAATGAATGATCTTAATCTTCTTCTTATAGGCGCTTAAAGGAAAGGTTGTGTCTCTCCCTATGTAGGCCGACCTGGCTTAATAAAAATAAAATTAAGTTTGTTTTCCCTTGCTGGCTGACTTGACACAATTGAAACAAATTTATATTTCCCTTTTGGTGCCAAATCCATGTTTGATTAGTCTTTGAAGTGCATTGGAATACTAAGGAAATTCGCTCCCCTCTCTCAATTTGTGAAGTTCGCTCCCCTCCTTCAGTTTGTGAAGTTCCTTTCAAGGAAGTGACCAAGAGCCTAACAGCAACATCATCCTTTGTGTCATTATGGACAGAGCACATGTTTGCAATGTCTTGAATGTGCTCTATGGGAGTAGTAGTTGTTTCACCAGTGAAATAGGGTATATACTCTTTAATGCAGCCACTGGTATATCATTTCTTTGGGCTAAAGTGAGAGGACTTCCCCCATCGATGCTCTAGGGGAGTAGTAGTTGTTTCACCAATGAAATATGGTATATACTTTTTAATGCAGCCACTGGTATATCATTTCTTTGGGCTAAAATGAGAGGACTTCCCCCATTGAAAGTAAGGAAATTCGCTCCCCTCTCTCAATTTGTGAAGTTCGCTCCCCTCCTTCAGTTTGTGAAGTTCCTTTCAAGGAAGTGGCCAAGAGCCTAACAGCAACATCATCCTTTGTGTCATTATGGACAGAGCACATGTTTGCAATGTCTTGAATGTGCTCTATGGGAGTAGTAGTTGTTTCACCAGTGAAATAGGGTATATACTCTTTAATGCAGCCACTGGTATATCATTTCTTTGGGCTAAAATGAGAGGACTTCCCCCATTGAAAGTAACAAAACCCTGATTTCTAGCCATTTGAAACAATGGTCTATTGATATGTGTAGTGGGAACCCTAGATTGTAATGGTCTTGTAAATGGAATAGAACGAGACCTGAGTGATGGAGTTCTTACGACCTTAACACCCCTAACTAGTGACAATGAAGGTCTACCTCTCCGTCTTCTAGAACTTGAAAATGAGAGTTCTGAAAAATTGGAAATTACCTCTAGAAGACGCCTTGTATGAATTTTGGGCATGAAATCAGCAACAAGTCATGTACAGGAGATTGAATCTGTGAGGAGAGTCGCCAAGTGCTTGAATGATGACTGCCTCCAAAGGCTGAGATGCTAAGAGAAGCACTGAATCCTTAGCATGAAGATTGAAAGTCTATCCTACCAAGCATGCCAAAAACTGTTGTCACAAAAGTTTGCACCCTTGCTAAGCTATCAACTCAACAACCTCGTGAAACATGGAAACAACCCCGAAGTGAGGGACCTTGCGCAATGGGGTTGAATCTCCAGAGAAGGCCGACTTCCTTCTCAATCCAAGTGCAGGTGTTGAACTAACTTGACACTCCAAATTCTTATTCTAAACCTATCCTAACAGCTTGCAGAGGAAAAGGGAAGAAGGAAATGCTAAAATGAAAGGAGGTGATGCACCAAGACAAGAGATGTTCCTCTCCCCACCTCGAAATGACACAAAGAATCAATTGAAATACCCCGGAGATGCACAAATGATGCACCAAGACAAGAGATGTTCCTCTCCCCACCTCGAAATGACACAAAGAATCAATTGAAATACCTCGGAGATGTACAAGCTTTAGTTGCATGAATAACCTCAAATACATGTATGGAGGTTAAAATTTGTTGAATGTCAAAATGGGAGAAGGTTTCCCACAAGTCACACTCAGAAACAAGTTAATACAGCATATATGTGAGAGAAAGCCACAAAACATACACTTACAATGAAGGTAAGAGAACATATACAACATGCATAAGTTGAAGGCAAGAATGATAATTTCAATTCATTCTCAAGCCAGTGGCCAAACTTACAGTTGCAAAAATGCAAGAAAATATACAAATCTTAAAGAGAAGTGAAAGAGAAAATAGTAGCTCAAGCCAGCGGGGAGAGAACCCTTTACAATGAGGCTTAACGGCCTATATAGAAAATTGGTCGCAGTGAGGAAACCAATGGTCAAGGAGAGGAAACCTTGACCCTGGCGTGCACAGAGGAATGTCAATTAGGGAGGGCAAGGAAGTGCATAACCCTGACATGGAGTGTGTGCAAGCAACCTGGCCATACCCTGACAAGGCAATCCCAAGAAGAAAAGTACTTCTAGAAGGTGGATTGCTTAATATTCCAAAGTCAAAGCATGCAGACTTGACATGAAGGCTATCAAGTAACCATAAATAAGCATGGCCTTGGACTCCAATTGATGGCAATCCTACAAAAAGCATTAAATGCACCCCTTGTAGTTGATAACATAATCTGGAAGTGTTGCAAGTCGTCAAAAGTCAGACATCAAGAACCCCAAAGTTTTGGGAGGGTTCAAGAAGGAAAAGGCTTGGAACCTGGGGTTTTCGGGGTCAAGAAGGGAAAGGCTTGGAACCTGAGGGTTCTGGGATTTCGGGGTTCCGAAGGAGGAAAGGGAGGAAAGGAGGTTTGAGAACCTGCCTCCCAACAAGACAACACTTAACATTTCATGATTCCATTGGTTTTGTCCTTGATCAACTGGGGCAGTGCTGGTCCATGGCACATATCTCTGATCGGATCTCACTAATGGACCAAGGATGTCATAAAATGACAACATTACCCAAGGCCACCAACACATAACAACTTATGATGAATTCACTCAAAAACTTTTCAAAGGTTTACCAAAAACACCCCAAATGGTATTTTCGATAACTTACACAACTAAGGCAACGTCGAACCGTAGAAGAGTATGCGACTAAATTCCAAAAAAAATTATTTATGGTACTAGAAATATCTCAAACTAGACTTGCCTACCTGTTTGTCGAAGGATTAAAAGAAACTATTTGTGGCTTGGTAAGTGCCCTCGATCCTACATCACTTGAGGATGCTATCCAAGAGGCAATAAAATTAGACATCACACTCACAAGGGACAAATACCATATAAAGAATCAACCTTCAAACATTCATATCAAACCTTTTATAAAAAGGACGAAGGAAAAAAACCTTTTCTACCATACAAAGATAGGAAGGAATGCCTGAAAAGGGGACTATGTTTCAAGTGCAAGAAAGAAAGGGAAGAAGGGCACATTTGTAATCAAGAAAAACTTAAAAGACAATGAGAAGACCTAAATTTGTGTTTTAAATGCAAGGAAGAATGGAGCTGGGACACCAATGTAGAAAGGAAAGTCAAGCACGCAATATGGAAGCATCATTCAGCGAAGAATGGAAAGAAGAGGAAGAAAACCCTATAAAAAGAAGATGAGGCAAAGAAGAGGAAGAGCATGGAGCCCTAGCCACCATCTTACAAGCCTCCAAACACCAACAATTTTGATTCAAAAGTATTCTAAAAGGGGGCAAAAGGTAATCCCACGATTCTATCAAAAAAATCTAGTTGCAAAAATGAAATTGGAAACCAAGGACTTCAAGGGTTTTATAGTAGCCATAACTAATAGATCTATAGCTCATTGTTCCAAGATAATTCCCCAACTAGAAATCACCTTGGGAAAGCACCCCATCAAAGAGGATTTTCATGATGTAACTCTATATGTTGATGTGATATTGGGTACTCCTTGGGACGTGTTGTGGCATTTTCACAAATCGCCCCATTGCAAATGGGGACCCCCTACTTTTTAGGCCTTTTCGGTCTTTTGGCTTTGTTCTTGGGTCTTTTCGCAACAATCTTGTCAGTCTCTTTGCTTTGCGAGTGTTCGAGGGTCAAATTGATCAAGTCTGCTTTTTGTTTGAGCAATTTTGGCTAAGTCTAGGGCTTGTTTTGACTGTTTTAGAGTTTTCTGCCTTCAGTCCTAGATTTTAGGGGTTTTTTGAGGGGGAGGGGGGTCTTGTATTGGAGTCAGAACCCTCTAAGGTTCCGACACGTGAAATTTGAGCGAATTCTGAGCAACTGTCTATTTTTAGAAAGTTCCTATTTTTTAGGGATTTCATTGCCTCCCATAATGTCTTCATTTTGCCAAAAATCAAACTTACTATTTTTAGTAAGTTTCTATTTATAGTAAGTCAACTTGCACCTTGTTCTAGCTCTAACTCTGACATTTGAGGCACTTTCTACTTCTAGAAAGTTCATTTGTGGCAGGTCTTCGCAGCCAGATGATGAAGATTGAGCATTCATGATCATTTCTAAATTCGGAAAGTCAAAGAGCAAGCAAAGTGATCAAAATTTGGTTGTGTGGATATTCAGCCCATGAATGGAAAGCTTGAAAATCACTTCAAAATCCAAGCATGTCATCCTGATTTGCGGTCCGAAATTCATGAAAAGGACGTAAAATCCAAGACTAGGTCAAAATTCCACCCAAGGAGTTAGGAGCGCGCCAAAATCCATGTGCCGTGGAATTCATGAAATTACGTAAAATCCAAGACCAGGTCAAAATTCCCCCCAAAGAGTCAGGAGGGCGTCAAAATCCATGTGTCGTGGAATTCATGAAATTACATAAAATCCAAGACCAGGTCAAAATTCCGCCCAAGGAGTCAAGAGGGCACCAAAACCCATGTGTCGTGGAATTCATGAAATTATGTAAAATCCAAGACCAGGTCAAAATTCTGCCCAAGGAAGCAGTTGGGGCGCCAAAGTGAGGTAGCCAGGAATTCATGAAGTTGTAAAGAATTCCTTCCTGAGGTCAATCTAGCACCCTAGTGGTCTGGAGGGCGCTAAATCAAGGTGGTCCTGGAATTCATGAAAATGTGAAATTCCGCCATCCAATGAATTCCACGCCTAAGAGTAGAAATTTTCCAAGGCAAGGAGGAAATTGAAGGTCGGGAATGGATTGAAAAAGCAAAAAATCCCCTCGGGAAAAATTTCAAAAAATCCATTTTTAAGCATCAAATCTTATCATAAATTCAAAATTTTTGCAAATTTGGTTTTGTAGGAGAATTTTCTATCTCCTCGACCCGGAACCTAAATTTTAGGAAAGTTCCTAAAAAATAGGAGATGTGAAAAATTAGTCAAAAAGCTCCCTACGGACATGATGAATTCAAAGAGCACAAAAATTCCTTCCTCAAGGAACAAATTTCCAGAATTTCTTCTCGAGTTCCAAAATGTGCCCAAGGTTGAAAGCAAGACATAAAAATCAAGGTTCACGAAGAAAATTTCAAAATTCAAAAAAAATTCCTTCCTCAGGGAAGAATTGCACCCAAGAAGAAGAAATTCCAAGAAAGTGAGAATTTGGCTAAGTGTTGGAAATTCTTTCCTTTGGGACAAAATTCCAAGAAAGTGGAAAAATTGACTAAGTGTTGGAAATTCCTTCTTTTAGGACAGAATTCCAAGAAAGTGGAAAAATTGACTAAGTGTTGGAAATTCCTTCCTTCAAGACAGAATTCTTGGAAAATGTGAAATTTGGCTAAGGCATGAAGGAATTCCTTCCTCAAAGGTAAAAGCAGAATCAAGGTCAAGATTGTACACCAAAATGAGGTTAAGGAGGAATTTTTCCTCCACATCAAAATTCCTTCACCATAGAGAAAATGTGCTCCAGGAAAGGAATGGGCGACAAATGAAGGTAAGGAAGGAATTTTCCTTCCAAGATGAAATTCCTCCATGACATAAAAATTTTGCCCAAGGAAGAAGTTGAAAAGAGAGGCAAGGAAATTAAGTCAAGGATAGAGAAGAAAGGAAAATCCCCTCAAGAAAGAAAATCAAAAAATTCCTTCATTGCATGAATTCTACACCCAAGATGAATTGAAGATGAAAATTCCAAGGCAATGAAGGAATCAAAGATGAACAGAACGAGAAAATTCCCCTCAGGAAAATTTTTGAAAAGTCCCATTTCAGGCATCAAAATTCATCCAAATTGCAAAAAAAATTTCAAATTTGGATTCATAAGAGAATTTTCTCTCCTGAACCTTGGAACCCTAATTTGGAAAAAATTCCTAAAAAATAGGAAAGGTGCAAAATTGATGAAAAATCTTCTCCAAGGCAAGGAAAATTCAAAACTTAAAGAAAATTCTTCCCAGATTAAATTTTTCTCTCCTGAAGTTTTCTCTATCCTAGGGTTTCTCGCCAAGTGGCAACTAGGTCAACACATGAATTAAGTGGCATATAGTCGTCGCAATATTCATTGCATTTTAGGCAAATTTAGTGAGTGGCGCATTTAATGCATTCTAGTTACCGATTGTAATGGGCTGGAATTAATTGTACAGGCATAATGGGCATTTATTGTTGATTCCCACCTTGTTGCATCATGTGTGGGGAATCTGTTTGGGAAAACCCTAATTAGGGTTTGCATGTAACCAAGGCTTGAAGCCTATATAAAGGGGTGACCCCCTCATTTGTAAAGCAGGGAGATTTGTATGAAACTATTGCGATAATTTTTTGAGATAATAACAATGAAACATTGTTCTCTGATGGTGTCCACTTAAGTTATTTTTTCAAAACTTACATGGTTTCACCTTCCTCACTTAGAGTACAATTTTATTTTCTCAGTTGTTAGATAAAGTTCTTTGATTTCAATGGAGAATGTCATGGTGTTTGATAAATTTTCATGGTTCATACTTTTTGCATCTTGTTGATTATAAGTTCTAGTGTAAAGTTAGCCTGAACCCCCAAATTTATGCTAAGTTCGATTGTGGATAGTCGTTTGGATTGCGCCATGTTGGGTATTCAAATACACTTTCTCAATATGAAAATCCTTCAACATCCTCAGAAGATTGCATCGGTTCTTGCGGAGTTGTAGTTAAACTTGGCGAAGCAGAGCTTGGTTTATTTGGAGTTCGTCCACTAGAGCACTATCTGTTGATATCACTGCCCTTAGAAGTAGATTTAGATCCTTCTAAACCCTTTCCCCTTTATTTTCAGTTCATTTTACTTCGTTTGAAGCATAAGCATCACAAAATTGCTATATCTGGTGATGGAGTTCCAGTAACGGCAAAGAAATGAAGGAACGATCTAAACGTAAGGCCCCTTGGATTACCACGAATCACATCAGCTGACTGAGTCACATCCGTAGCATAAAGGAACCTTGGAGTCGATTGTTTGAACTTCATGCAATCATAGCATGCAATCGTACTTTGATCAAGAGAGAGTGAAGTGACCGTTAGGCAACTTTATTTTGTGTTAGATGATGTCATAAAAAACACGTCAACAGGACGCTTCATTATGGACCTCCCAAAATGAGAGGGTTACCTAACGAATTCCCAAGAGTAGTCACATGCAAAAGGATGGAGAGGATCTTTAGATACAAACAAGGGGAGTGAGTCACACAATGTACTATTCTCGACAAAACTTCCCCCAAGGCAAGGCAATCCACATTGATATCCAACCCATTTTAAATAAACACAAGGTATTTGGTGATATTCCCCCAAGACTACTCCCAAAGAGAGGGCTTGAACATACAATAGAATTGGAAGAAGGGGCTAAAACTATGATCACTACCCCTTACAGACACCCCCGAAAGTTCAAAGAGGAGATTGAGAAAACCATCAAAGAACTACTTGAGATGGGTCACAACCAACCTAGTTCTGGCCCTTTCGCATCCTCTATGGTGCTAGTTAAGAAAAAGGATGGCACTATGAGAATGTGCATAGATTATAGGGCCTTAAACAAAAAGACAATAAAAAACTGCTACCCTAAACCAAGAATTGATGAATTAATCAACGAACTTCATGAAGTGAAATACTTCTCCAAGATCAATCTACGGTTCAGCTACATCAAATAAGAATGAGGAAAGAGGATATTCCCAAGACATCTTTTAGGTGTTTCTATGGACACTTTGATTTTTGGTCCTACCTTTTGGCTTGACCAATGCCTCCACAACATTTCAGTTATGCATGAACCATATATTCAAAAAACAACTCATGAGTTTCCTACTAATATTCTTTGATGACATCCTTATTTACAACAAGACATGGGAAGAATGTCTTAAACATATTGAGGAAGTTCTAAACATTCTGGAATAAGAATCACTATATGCCAAAGCCTCCAAATGTGAATTTGGGCAAGAAGAGATCTTATACCTTGGCTATAAAATCAATGCACAGGGAGTGAGTGTGGACGAGGAAAAAATTAAAGCCATTAAGCAATGGCCACAACCAAGAACTCCAACACATCTAAGGGGCTTTGTGGATCTATGCAATTACTATCGACAATTTGTCAAGGGATTTTCTAAACTCACTGCTCACTCACGAACTTGACCAAAAAGGGAGCCTTTCCATGGAATGAAGTAGCTCAACAAGCTTTCGAGAAGCTAAAGGAGATAATGAGCTCATTCCCAATCTCACATTACCCTTTGAATTAGAGTGTGATGCTTCTGGGAAAGCCATTGGAGCAGTCCCTATGCAAAAAAAACATTCACATTTGAAAGCCACAAGCTCACTGAAGTCGAGGGACAATACTCCATCTATGATAAGGAGATGTTAGCCATAATGCACACCCTAACCAAGTTCAAACAATATTTGTTTTGTGGAAGGTTCAATATTAAAGTCGATCGTAATAACTTATGATTCTTTATGAATCAAAAGGATCTAAACAACAAGCAACAGAAACGGGTAAGCAAGATACAAGCCTACGACTTTGATATTGAATACATGAAAGGGACAAACGTCGTATCAGATACCCTGACACGACAGCCCCACTTGAACTCCATGACCAGCATTGTAGCAGACTGGAAGAATGACATTATTGCTGAATATGTTAAGGATCTACAAGCTAATGGTATCCTAGAAGGAGATATACGCAATGAGGAATTCAAGGTAGTAGGAGAGCTTCTCCTAAAAAAGAATAAGATGTTCCTTGTGCCAAACTCAAAAATGAAGGACAAGATCATCATGGAATACCTTAATAATCCTTTACCCGGTCACCAAGGGTGCTACAAAACCTATAAACAAATAAGGGAAAAATACTCTTGCAAGGGCCTCAAGAAGGATGTCTTTAGACGCATACAAGAATGCATAACTTGTCAAAGAAACAAAACCAAACAAAACCACCCAACAAGTCTCCTACAACCTTTACCAATTCCAAATAGCAAATGGTAAAGTATTTCTATGGACTTCATAACTAGGTTACCCAATGTTCAAGGAGAAGATTGTATATATGTAATAGTGGATCATCTCACCAAATACGTGCATTTCGTGGCAATATCTACCAACTAACAAGATCCACAAATAGCCAAGGTCTTCTTCAAGGAAATCTTCAAATTACATTGCCTCCCGAGGAACATTGTCAGTGATAGAGATAGCTAGTTCCTTAGAATATTCTAGCAAGAACTCTTTCGTCTAGCAGGGACCGAACTCACACCAAGTACAAACAATCATCCCCAAACAAATGGACAATTGAGATTGAAAACAAGTGGGTGGAAAGATACTTGAGAAACTATGTCACAGAACAACAAAATACGTGTATCAAGTGGTTGTGCCTTGGTGAGTATTGTTATAATACCACCCATCACATGTCAATCAAAATGAGCCCCTTTGAAGCCTTATATGGATACAAGGCGACCTCTTTTGGAAGTTTGATTCCCCAAGAAAGCCAAGTGCCAAGGGTCAAAGATTTTTTACAGCAAAGTATGGATATGATGAACACACTCAAGGACAATCTACACCATGCCTAGAACCAGCAATTCTATGTTGATCGAAACAACACTGGAAGAACATTTGAAGTTGGAGATTTGGCTTTCTTACAACTACAACCATACAAGAAGACTTCAATCAAGATCAGTGGAGCGGAGAAGGTAAAACCCTGATTTTACGGGTCATATAAGATCCTAAGAAAGATAGGCGAAGTAGCCTACAAATTGGAATTGTCAGAAAACAGCATAATCAACAATGTCTTTCATGTGTCCCTAATCAAAAGAGTGCTAGGACAACATGTTACCATGTGTGGGGAACTACCCCCACTCGATGATGAAAGCAAATTAATTTTGAAACCTGAAACCGTCCTCAAAATGCGGGCAAAGAGATTAAGGAATAAGACTATTCCCAAATTATTGGTCAAGTGGAAAGGCATGCCTATAGAAGATGCTACGTGGGAAGGAGAAGGGATCTTCAATCATCCAAATTTGAAATTGCTTGAGGACAAGCAATCTCGAGAAGGGTGGACTGTCATGCCCCCACCATGACTCTCCTCACAACCTACCTTAAGGGAAAACAAATAAGTAATATATATCTATAATTTCATAAAATTGTCTTATTAAATAAGACGTCGCAATTTTCTAATCAGCAGCTTGTAAGTATTCGCTCCCTTAATCAGCAGACCAACAACTAAGACTTCTTCCAAGAAGGAAATAAGAACGGTTAAGAAGCAACAATTCTCTTCATGCAATCAGCGATTTGTCTAAGCAAATCCCCTTCATGTAATCAGCGATTTGCCTAAGCAAGTAAAGATTGACTTAAGCAATTAGCAAGTATAAACAAAGAGGCACGAGACAGATGTGAAGAGATGCACCCTTGGAGAAGGTTGTACACGGGAAAAGACATGACCCTTCATTGCTATAGAAGGGGTGTGTATAAGGTAGATCCATATTGACATCAAGGCATCGTAAAAGCAGAAGAAGAGCAATTGATCAGGAAGAAGCAAGTAGCTTCAGATTTAAAAAAAAAAAATTGGCAGATTTATATATCTACAAGTATTGGATATGATGCATAATGCATAGACTGTTATCTTGTCTTCCATGTAGGAATAAATGTAATTAACATGTGATTGCTAATACGTATATTATATTTTTCTATCCTTGCTATTATGGTATGGAGCATAATAAATTGGAATGTAGAGTCCTTAGTACATAATGCGACCAACTGTCTCATTATGGAGAGAAGAATGGAATACATAATAAGGGATGCAAGTAGCACATAAGTTCCATTCAAGTCTGTGAACCCCAGGTGGGGCCAAAAGGCTGAATGGCAGGTGTCATTCCATATTCTTGGGCTTGATGGAAAGAAATAAGCTTGAGGCGCCTTATATGATTTTTTGAGGGACTCCATAATGAGGATAGGTTGTTAGGTAAAGTAGTATTGAATCCCATATGCAAATTATGTAATTTACAATGATGATTAGGATTCTCTTATAATATTGCTGGTTACATGCTTCTTCATCTTTAATGATGATAACTAACCAGGTTGCAAGGTCTTAATAAAGACTTAAGGTGGCAAGTTGCACTTCATCAATATAATCCATACCTCATTTAGTGTTTCAGGGCAAAATATAGGAATATCCCAATAAGGGGGCATTACATATATGTATCATTGTATACATACATATATATTTATATAAATTTATTTTTATACAAAATCTCATATACAAAGGAAATCATTTATGATTATATATACTATTTAATTTACAAAAGTATATAATTACATCCGAAACAATATAAACAACCTTATTTTTTTAAAATAAGTCAATTACCTAATCAAGAGAAAATAATGACGTACAATAAAGGTGGCGATTTATTTTTCCTAACATATCATTTCAAAACAATCATTTCACATTAAACACAACATAAGCAAATGCATATCCATAATCATCATTCACACATTACGCTTGAATCAAACTACACATTCATGAAGTAGCTTAATGCACAACAACATCAAATGCATGATGAATGTACTACGTGAGTGAAGTGCATATACACTGGGTTCTATGTTGCTCCTCGTGAAACTGTTGTCGCTCCATTGAGAAATCTTTCTTTTTTGATTTTTTGATTTTTTGATTTTTTTGGATTTTCTATTTTTCACTTTTTTTGGATTTTCTATTTTTCACTTTTTTTTTGGATTTTCTGGAATAAGAGAGATCTTGAATATCTCGGATTCAACTTGAACGTTCAACTGGTTCCAGCTTGATTCCTTCTTGCGTAAGTCCAACTGACGACCCAACGATCACCTTCCTTCGAGTGTTTGAGAAAAAGCTTTCCACTGATCTTCCTTGGATCAAGAGTTCGTGTTCACTATCAAGCACTCCTAATTCAATTCTGTCGAGCGTGGACGAGGGTAAAAGGCTCTTGAAAATTTCTTCAAATGCGATGTGACTTGATAGGATCTGACGTTCAAATGCTCAGCCCTCCCTTTAGCGCCAATTCTGTTGAAGTGGAGGAAGGTAAAAAAAGTCTTTAAGATGACTCCTGCAAACATAAATTGATATAAATTGAAGTCTAGCTCCTTAAGCATTCATCGAGATCATGCCCTCCTTCTAGCGCCAATTCTGTTGTGCGCGGGAGGAGGGTGAAAAGGTCCTTAAGATTGCTCTTTGTAAATTATGAATTGATAGAATCTGGATTTTCAGGTGTTAGGCATTCATCGCGATCAAGCCCTCCTTCTAGCGCCAATTCTGTTGACGTGTATTTTGTACACAATCATACACAGAATAAAATACCAATAGGCATCTTATCCTCTCTTGAGAAAATAGTCTCTAACTGCTGAAGATTCGCATAAAGGATCAGTTAGATAGACTCCAAGGTTCTTTTAGTAGGGTCTCTACGTGTGGACAAGCTCCAGTGGTATGATGTGATTTGCTGGGATCACAAGGGGACTTACATGTGATGATTGAACTTCCGATCTGCTTTGCTGGACACAGGCTCTTACTAACTTAGATTTGAAAAAATGAAAAAAGGATAAGGGCGAAGAGAGGATCTAATCCTACTACTAAGAATGTAGGAGCAATGACTTGACTTTTTATGAAACTCTAACTAGATCTTGTTTTGACATCAATGGAACATCTACACAAGACTAGTGCGATCTTCTAAGAGAAGCTTTATGATGTTCAAATCATCACCGCAGGCATAGATACCATCCAAGTTGATGCATATCAATGAAGAGGCAACAAATTGAAATTGAGCTTAAGCTGAACGATTCCAGTTGACTACACAAGGCAAGTTTGCAATCAACAAACTGCTAGTAGTATGGATATACGAATTTCCACCATTAATCAATCACATTTCCTCCATTCATCTAATCATCTACCATCTAAGATTGAAGACTCAACAAGAAACCATGCAAATTGCAAGAAACGACACACTTCACCATTACTTCAATGAAAATGGAGTTTGTTTACAATCAATGGCAACAATTTCTTGCCTTGTCCTCCTATTCTACTCTAATTGCTATTCTATCAACTATATTCTAACTCTTCCAACTATTTACATGCTATCTCTAACTTATTGCTCATTAGCCTTTACAAATGAAATGCCTGGGCTTATATAGTGCCCACAATACAATTTGATGGCTTAGATCAATTCAAGATCAATGGCCAAGATTTTACAATGAAAACCCTAATTAGGGTTTGTTACAACCATTACATAACATTTAACGCTTGACCAATGATAAAATTGTATTGCTTGGACACATGTCCTCTCTAGAAAAATCGACCAATGGATAGCCAGGGTAGGTACATCGGAGTTTGTGCCACCTTCCATGAGTTAAGTACATTGAATCTGGACATGCTGAGGTGGACCTCACTGATTGGAGAAATGATGACTAGGACGCCACCTCATTTGACACTTGTTTGATACTCAATTTGGTAGCGTTGAGAAGTTATCTTTGATTAACTCTTCTAAAATTATTTGCTTCTTCAACGAGCCCTTGTTCTAACTCCTTGTGTCCTTGATGTGCAAGACGATGATGTACCTTGCCTTGGAACGCTGGATTGAAAGGGGTTGCCCATGTCCTGGCGAAGACCGTCCTTGATCCGGCTTGATTTTCCTTGATGAGATCTCCATTTGATGCCTACACAACATTTCAAAATTAGAAACGTGATTTTGCAATGAATAGCATAGATTAAATTAATTTTTAGGAAACTTCATAATAAATCCTTGAGTTATTATTTCCTAAAAACGATTGAGCTAAGGGAAAACAAAATTTCAAAATTCAAAATTAAGGCAATGATGATCAAAATTCGAAATTAAAACAAGAGATCTTGCCATACCTTACTTGAGAGCCTAACTCTAAAATGCAAAATGAGGAATTTGCCTAGGCAAAATTGATATTAGATGGCATCAACATGATCTCTTGTTCAAATTAGGAACTTCACCACCTTTGATATGTCCTTGACGTGATCTTCAATGTCCTTGGCAAGTTCGCTCAAGTGGAAAACTAAGTTCGCACTCCTTTGATGATGTCTGCACCCTCCTCTTGAATGACAATTTCGCACCTCCTTTGTATTCTCCAAATCGCATGCTAATGAAGGATGTTAAATGATGATTTGAAATGAATAAACCACCTTCCCTTTATAGGCGCTTACCTTCATATTGATCTTAGGCCGACTTTGGTAAATAAGACAAATTTAAAATAAACTTAAAAGGCCGACCCTTGTAAAATGAAACAAATTTTAAATCAAGCGCCCCATTTGATTTTTTTATTAATTAATAATTAATTATTAAATGCCTTTATTATTTAAATTAATAAATTTCGATTTTTATAAAGGCAAAAATAATTAATAAATATCAAGCGCAAATTTTAAATGCCATTTTTAATTAAATTTGCAATCCATCGATTTTAGCATTTAAAATAAATTTAAAGAAATGTGTTTGAGCGCCAAATTTTTGAAAATGAAATAATACGTACCTCATCGCCCTGGTCCCTGACTGAGGGACAGGAGCGATCCATCAATTTGGTCTTGATCCTTGCATTTTTGACGTCCAAAATCTTGATCCTTACGTTCAAATCGGCATTTTAGCTGGGTCCTTCAAGTTTGATTGACTTGTTTGTGCGAAGGAATGTCTTTAAGATGTGATATCGCCCTGGTCCCTTGGAGAGGGACAGGAGCGATCCATGTGTTCTAGCTAGAATTTGCCACCTTTCAACCTTTGTTCCTCGTTCATTATCTTTCAAATGGCGTCCTTGACCTTGCCTACCCTTGCCTTGTCATGATTTTGAAGGAACATGGGTATTTTAATGAAAATCGCTTTGGTCCTTGTCCAAAGGACAGGAGCGATATAGGCTCTTTATACAAATTGGTGATCGTTTAACGTTTGAAGCCTTTGTATATCATCTTCTAATCATGCCTCGGACCTTTTACCACCTTGCAAAACCTTAACTTCACGTGATTTTTGAGAGATTTGGCCAATATGATAAACATCGCTCTGGTCCCTTGGAGAGAGACAGGAGCGAACTTCAAGGTTTTGAGCTTGTTCTTGCGTTCTTCAACTTGCCATTGCTTTCAATGCGTAAAATGAAGTCCCTTGATTCTCCTTAATCACTTAACACTTGATAAACTTTCAAAATCTTGGCCTTTATAGGAATTTCGCTCTGGTCCCTGCCTGAGGGACAGGAGCGAATTAGATGTCTTGGTGCAAATCCTTCATCTTTGGCAATTTTTGATGCTTTGTGCTTGATTGAGACGCTTCGAAATGTCCTTGCCACCTCTCTCCTTGACTTGGAGTGGTTTGAATTTGAGGAAAAGGCAACATAACTAAGATATCGCCCTGGTCCCTTGGAGAGGGACAGGAGCGAATTTGTACTTGTAGTCTCCATCACACTTCGCCAGCTTCCAAATTTATCTTCAACGGTCTCGCCATACTTCATTTCATTCACTCATGCCTTGAGATCGGTTGTAACTTGGCAAGAAAATCATCTATAACAAAAATCGCTCTGGTCCCTTCCTGAGGGACAGGAGCGAACTTAAGCATTTTGGTCCTTTGATGGCATTTGGTAATCTTCAATTTATCTTCAATGAGTTCATTTCACCTCCTTCCTTGCCTTCAAACATAAACTTGACTTGATCTTTGCCCAGATCGTACCTTATGAAGAATTTCGCTCTGGTCCTTCAGTGAGGGACAGGAGCGAATTTGACCCTCTAGGCAAAAACTTCATCATTTCATTGTTTTTGATCAAGTCTGGATGCTCTATCATGCTCATTTCGTCCTTCACCATGCCTTTGATGTCTCGATTCGTCCAAACAAGGTCAGGAATGGCTCAACTAAGCATTTTCGCTCTGGTCCCTTGGTGAGGGACACGAGCGATTCGCCTTGGTCCCTTGGAGAGGGACAGGAGCGCTTTTCGCTCTGGACCCTTGGAGAAGGACACGAGCGAAATTTGACTTTTCGCACTCTCAATCAGGACAATTTTAATGGAATATAACATTTAAGTATAAGTCTTATACTTTAAGTTATATTTCATATATACTTTCAGGATGTTTGAGAGTGGTTTCAGACCTCCAGGAGTTATATTGCAAAATCTAGTTTTTGGAGGTTTTTTAGTTTCCAGACTTAGTCAAATTTCAGGATCAGGACATTCCAGACTTAGCCAAAATTCAGGATCAGGACCTTTACTTAAGCCGGACTTGCTATCCTATTGATCCCCTGGGCGACGTTCAAAATGCAAAGGCTAGCTAACAAAACCCTAAAAAAACCTAAAGAACAAACCCTAAAAAGCAAAAAAAAAAAAAAAACATGGTTCCCCATTTGCAATGGGGCGATGTGTGAAAACGTCACAACAGTAGGTTAGTCCCATAAACCATAGCTGAAGCATGTGCGAGAAATAAGACAATTTTCTTAATCAAATTTCAAGAAGGTATCAAGGCAGGCATGACAATTCTACATGCAATTTTGTACACAGTTTTATATCAGTTTCTACTTGAATGTTCCAAGTTTGGACTTCAAATTCAAATAGGGGGGTGTAAAAAGCGAGATTAGTGTACAAAGTAACATTAAAGGTGTTAATACTGGAAAGTGTGGCTGAACAGTCTTCTTTTTCTGTAAGAGCTAGTGATTTGAGGATTTTAGTTTTGGTTTACTGCATACCTCAAATGCAACCAGTCACAGATAAGCTAAGTTTATATATAAAATTACTCTTCAGGTTTCAAGTAGACAACTTTTACTCTGCCAGGACAATTGAAAATTTGATTGTCAAAATAGAACCTTTGTTTGTCATTGCAGATGGTTATGTTGAAATAGAAATTAGGTGTGTGCACTTTGATTTTGTAATGTCCCCTTTTCTAGGTGACATGAGATGAGCAGGGGTTGACCTACCATTCGAGTTCCCGTAGGTCAACGACATGGCTAGGGGACTCATTCTGAGGGTCATGGAGCTTTGCAGGGGCTCTGTGAGCCGTTTCGGACCTTCAGACGAGGTTTCCTATTTTTTAGGGAGAACTGGCAGTTGACTGAATGACCACCTGGGGGACCAAGGAGCAGAGCAGGATCCTTTTGAGCAGTTACAGGTGTTTGAAGAGAGGTTCCTACTTTTTACGGAGATTCCCTACCTTTTAAGAGGTTGTGACAGTTCCATATTTGAGGTTCCACGGGACCATACTATGGTTTCAATTTCAGGAAGATTGGGTGTGTTTCCTAGTTTCTAGGAGCATCCCTAGATTTTAGGGGATGGGACTGCCAGTTAGCTCAGCTTTTCCGACCTCGGTCACAGATAGGTGACAAAGTTATATTCATGATTGTTTGGTTATTTTGGGCTATTATTGGATATCTGGAGACATTTTAATATATTTAAATATTTCCTGAGTTAGCGATTAAATAAATTAAAATAAGGCTATGTATTTAGTCATTTCAGAGTAATAAAGGGTTTCTGGCTTCATCTGGGTTGATATGCCTATGTGTTATAGCTCGTTGGAAAGGTCTTGAACTTTGCTACATGATTCTCACCTTCCGGAGTATTTTTGGATGCCTGACGCTATTTATTTGCAATTTAGTGTTATTTTCCTATAGTTGATGCCATAATTAGGAAATAACACTCTTTTCATAATGCGCCAACTTTACTCCCTTTTAGGGTTTGGCTTGGAAAGGAAAGGAGATATAAGGAGATGAAGACCTAATTGTTCATTATCCTTTTACACAATCAAACTTATTTTGTGAATTTGCTCTGAGTGAGTGATTCTTCATCTGGGACGCAAACCCCAAGATCTGGATGAGCTGGGACGTAGCCCTCAGCAGTTATTGGCATTGGATTCTTCAAGCAGAGTGCATAGTTGACAGAGATTAAGTATGCCATTCTTCATTGTGGATTTAGGTTGCAGAGTAAGGGTTTCAACATGGCAGATTGATTCTTCAGCGTGGGCATGATCCTTGCAGCCTTAGGGCCACCATTCGCAGCAGGTCTGCAATTTACAACAGCAAGCAGGTTTGAGACAGAAACCTCAAATTTGGTCTTCAGGAGGACGGAATCCCTTCTACAGGAGGCACGTGGAACACATCAGAAGCTTGTTTCAGGCATATTGAGGGTCATTTCAACAAGCAAACTCGGTAATCATTAGCAGCAAGGTCATTACATCAGATCTGAGCAAGAATACATTCAATTTCAGTGCATTACTTATTTCTTTTGGCAGCTGTACAGTTTCCCAAGGGGCCATACCATTACAAATGGCTGTGGAGTGATAATAAATAAAATGGAGGGTTTTAACTCCATTTCTTGTTCTTAACTTCATTGTTAGGATCAGCAAGGACTATGTAGAAGAAATCACAATCATCAAGCTTGAATTGAGATTAGGGTGAGCAAAACAGTGAGGATTTAAGGCTAAAATTGTATAATTTTGCCTGGCAGAATTTGGATTTCCAGCTGGTAATTGGGTTTTTGGCCCAATTTGTTATTGGTAATTCATTTGGAGGTAGTATAAGTGTATTGGTACATCTGGACTGCCCTTGTACCTTCAACTCATGCCTGTATCCATTTCTGGATAGCAAATCAGCAACAAACCCCAGCGCTGGATCCGTGGTATGTTTCTAATTGTTTTGGTGAATGTATCTTCACTCCTAGTTGAATGTAATCTGCTGTCATAAATAAAATCAGAAGCTGATATCTTATTTTGAGTTCAATTCTATGTTATTATTGGTTAATGGTTGCAATCCCCATCACCAAAAAATAAACAACACTTTCTGCATCTTCTGTCTAGTCTCTAAGAACACCAAAAAGCTCTGAAAGATAGTTTATTAATTAAAACTTATCCAGGGCAGCAAAGAATCCATTTAGGGATCTTTCAGATTTTGTCCCATTTACTTTGTTGATTATCCATACTCATAAGCTTCTTTCATCCTCTTGTCAGTTCAGTTAGAATTAGCTTTGATGAAACTTAAAATTGCCCAGAGTAATGTTAAAGGTGTTTATGTTGGGAAGTGTAGCTGAACTGCCCTCCTTATTAATAAGAGCCAGTGATGTTTGAGCATTTAGTTTTGGTCTACTCCATACCTCAAATGAAGCCAATCACATGAGCCAAGTTTATGTAAAGAACTATTCTTCAGGTTTTAAGTAGACATTTGGAAATTAGATTGTTGAAATAGAATCTCTAGTTGTCATTGCAAATGCTCATGTCGAAACAGAGATTAGCTGTGTGCACTTTGATGTTGTCACATTTACTTTGTTGATTGTATATCTTCATAAGCTTATTTCATCCTCGTCTCACTTGGTTAGAATTTGTTTTGATGATACTTAAAAATTTAAAATAACCTAGAGTACACATTTCATAAATTTCACACTGCATTTGTTCATTGTAAAGGAAATTTAATGCCATTTTTTACAAATGACAATCGTACTAGTAGTTTGCTATGGCCCAACAAAATCTGGCTGTTGGATTCCATCCAGATGATCAGGACCAGTGGTATCGCTAGGCTAAGTTTGACATAAGGGCACTAAACTTAATCAAAAGGAAGAAATAGTATCGGCCAAGATAGGAATCTTATAAACTCAAAAAGGATTATAATCGTGTGCCTGATCATATATTATTTGCTGCTAGAGACAACTTCAATGCTCTTTATTGCTTTGGGGGGTGGAGAACCACCAAGCTATTCAATTAAATAATTCCTTTACAGGTTGTGAATATGGCCTTGATCTGGTAGTGAGCATGGAATCATTCTCTATGCATTTTCAACTTGCAGTTGTGATTTAATTGTTTTCGAATCAACCATTCCTTGATATTATTTTCAGGCTAGTCATTTCTTGATTTTTTTTTAATGTCCTCATTAGCAAATCATTTTTTCTTCTTTAAAAACTATCCCTTTTCTCTCCTTTAATGTCAATCCTTAAACAACCTGTTGTCACTGAACTGAATCACTTTACAATGAATATTCTCTGCAGAAGTGTATAAAAATAATGGATACCTAATGATTTCTTGCAATGGAGGTCTAAATCAAATGCGAGCTGCGGTGATGCATGTTCCTTTCCTTCACTATTTGCAATTATGTAAAATTGTTTTAGATGTGAACTCAGTTATTACTTTGAGTTCTATATTTTCTTTTAAGGCTGGTTTTTAGGTTGTGTTGCTAATGTGATTTTTCCCCATGCCAGATATGTGACATGGTAACAATTGCTAGAGTTCTCAATGTCACTCTGATTGTTCCTCAGCTGGATAAGGGTTCATTTTGGGCAGACCCCAGGCAAGTGACTTCTTTTAATCATAAGCAGTTTCTGAGTAAGATTTGCAAATTTGTTTTTTCTCTTGGATATTCAATCATTAACCATACCAGGCAATGATTATTGCTTTGATTTTGTCCTGTTAGTGAAATTAATAGTTGTACTTGTGATTATGGGAACAGTGAATTCTCAGACATATTTGATGTGAATCACTTTATTTCATCGCTGAGAGATGAGGTCCGCATACTCAAAGAGCTTCCTTCAAAGCTAAAGCCAAAGGCAGAACAAGGGTCAATCTTTTCAATGCATCCAGTCAGCTGGTCAAACATGTCTTATTACCTTCATCAGGTAAAAATATTGTAAATAACTGTTTGATAGTTTTACATTTACACACAAAAATAACAGCTAACAATGTTTTCTGATACATAGATACTTCCTCTGATAAAAAGGCACAAAGTTCTGCATTTGACTAAAACAGATGCACGCTTGGCAAATAATGGTATGCCAGTTGACATTCAAAAGCTACGTTGCCAAGTAAATTACAATGCCATTCATTTTGCTTCACAAATTGAGGAATTGGCCCATAAGATTGTGAAAATATTGCAAAGGAATGGTCCTTTCTTGGTGCTTCATCTTCGTTATGAAATGGACATGTTGGCATTTTCTGGTTGTACCCTCGGCTGCACCAATGAAGAAGTGGAAGAACTCACCAGACTGAGGTAGATTATCTATCTAGGAACTAGTGATTCTTGTCAAATGCTGCCCATTGTTTTGATAAAATGAATTCTTATATCCCTGGTTGTTTCATCCGTAGGAATGCTTATCCATGGTGGAAGGAGAAAATCATAAATGCTGAAATAAAAAGGAAGGATGGATCATGTCCATTGACTCCAGAGGAGACTGCATTAGTTTTGAAGGCTTTTGATTTTGTTAGTGATATCCAGATATACATTGCTGCTGGAGAAATCTATGGAGAAGAAAGAAGGATGTCTGCCCTCTATTCAGCTTATCCATACATTGTAAGACTATGGTTCAGTGATTGAATTTTTCCCATGTATTTTCCTATGGAGTTGGCATTTATTTGTGTACTTTACTGATCAAGAAATCCTAAAAGGTTAGGAAGGAAACCCTTCTGAATCCTCTAGATTTAAGGCCATTTGAAAATTATTCATCTCAAATGGCAGCGTTGGATTACTTGGTGGCTTTGGCTAGTGATGTATTTATTCCAACATAAGACGGAAACATGGCAAAACTTGTGGAAGGGCATCGGAGGTAATCTTACAATATCTTGGATATTAAAAATCATGATCAATGCCATTGTTAGCCAGAGAAAGTTACATGTTAGCGGATACAAGTTCATATATCTTAGAAGTGCACTCCTTCAACACATATCTATCACCAATCAGATGATGTGATTGTGTGATGCTCCAACCAACTATGACTTGGGAAGCTAGACTTAAAATGGTTTACTTACTGATTTTTTATACCTTAGTCAGAAAAGACATGTATGTAATCGAGGCTTTTATTAGTTTGTGTTTGAGTAATTTCATATAGTTCCATGTCCAAACCATTGTACATTTCACCAAACTCACTATGTAATATGAAGCCTGAACTGATCAAAACACACACACACACACACGCACACATTTTTCAAATTTAGTGATTCTTTATGATATATTTCTTGGTGCATAATATGTGGCAGGTTCCTGGGCTTTCGTCAAACAATTTTGCTGGATCGGACACGCCTGGTTGAACTTATAGACCAATATAATAATGGTTCTTTGATCTGGGAAGATTTTTCCCTTGCTGTTAAGAATGTACATTCAAATCGGATGGGAGCACCAAGAAGTAGATTAGTAGTACCCGATAAACCCAAAGATGAAGATTACTTTTACTCCAACCCAAAAGAATGCTTGGCATCAGAATTTAATGGAAGTCTAAGTTCTGCTTAAATTGTTATATATTTGTTGATGGAGTGAGGATTCTGTAATAACTTTGGATTGGTGAATCATCAGATTGAAGATGCTAAGTTATCTTCAGTTTTGCAAGGAGCCAGTTTATCTAGTTTCAGATATTTTACATACAAAGTATCATTGCAACAAAGCATGGCATATTTATTATTCTTTATTGAGCAGTGGGCGATATGGCCTCGCTTGCATATCAGTCAATTGATCATGTATTGTATAGCTCAACATCCAAGGAAATTGGAGTTCCATAAATCATATTTTTGAGCATCTTATCTTTGTCAAGATGCGAATCCTATAAACAACTAGCATACCCTCTACATTGAATCTATTCGAAACGATAAGTATCATTGTTTTGTATATTTTTGTTACAAGCAGATGAATTAATTCACCCTTTGACCACACCTACCTTGGATGTGTGGGTCAATAGCCACTTAGCATGTACAAAGATATTTATTCATTATTGAAAGATAAGCTCAGAGGTGACTACCATGTAAACAGATGTGGAATTGCCCTTCCAAGAAATCAGAAAATGGCTCTTCAATTATCATGTTTGTTGAACAGACGTTAATACTGTAAAGTGTGACTATATTATTTTATTCATGTTAGTAAAGCAACAGAAGCACATTTTATTGTGCCTTGAAATCAATCGTGCACCTCAATGAATTCAATTTTTTTATTTTTTTTTGCATTCAGCTTTGGATCTTCAACAGCTTCTAGTCGTTGCTCCCAGGGTTGCTTGCTTGCTTAAATTTTCACTTAGCTTCAAAATTATGAAATAGAGTTAGTTTTTCTGAATTGACTGTCCCTGAGATCCATCTCACTAGCATTCATTTCCACTTTCAAGAGTATGAGATGACCCTCAACACGAATAAACAACACTAAACATTAACTATAATACATCTTCTGGAGCACCAAACATTCCGGGAACATGTATTCCATATTACCAACCTTAAGGAACCAATCCCAAAACAATCTGTTGTCATCAATGACAATCATTGATGACAACCATCAACATCACATTTGCAACAAAGATACATTGGTTTTTGGGCACAATTTTTTAGATGAGATGGAAGTATTTTCACTGTCAAAAATTAAATGAAATTGATATTGCCTCAGAAAGAATATCAGTTAGAACGTGTGGAGAGTACCGACATGATTTTTGAAAAAGGAAAACATTATTGCATTGCTTGTGCAAATCAATGTTACTTGTCAAGTGGCAATTTTCCTAGTTCTATCCTTTTTTTAGAAACTTAACTAGAAAATGGTTACTTCACAAGCTGGTAGCTCAGAATAAATGTTTCTCATCTTTGGAAAGGGATAATTCACAACCCTCTCTTGCAAGGAGAAAATCTTTCTACCGCCTAAAAGCATATTCATCCTGCAGCATAATGGTGCTCCCAAGGGAAGGCCTTGTCCCAATTATGCAGCCGGGCAGAAATATGATGGAGATCCCACAAGAAGACACCCTCTTCGAGCTCACCGTCCTGTCTTGGGAATGTCATAGTAGTAATAGGGAATTCACGACGGTGACTATAGTGCTAGCCGAAGAAGAAGAGAAAGCTGAAATGATTGATGCCCATATCCAACAAATGATCATGGAATCTAGAAAACCTGGGCCCCAAAATGATTAAGATATAGTGTTTATCAATGTTATAGGTTGTGCTTTATAAGGAATAAAATAAAGTAACTTTTTGGTTTCCGTTTGAAAAACAATCATTTTCAAAAACCGTTATTTCCAAGAACAGTTACAAATTTTTATGTATATATAGCTATAGCCAGAAGAGAAGAGGGAGAGGACTGATCCCCCTTGCACTTTGATGCATGAGTGAGAATCAATCAGTTTGCTTATTGTTCTAAGTTAAGTTTTGGGTTTTGGTAGCATGCTTTCTTTTTCAGAAACATAATTTATATATACAGAGATGGAGACCTTGAGCTTTTGAATATGAATCTAAGGATGGGAATTTGTTTGAGGCTTTGTATTCACACGTGTTCTTCTAGTTGGCATTTACTTTTAAGATTTACAATCAGTTCCTTGAATTCATCTACTTGTGTTTGCCTTTTCTTCTTTCCGATTAAAAGCATACCCGTAAAAACCCTAATTATATCATAAGAGGGGGATGTACCTCTAAAATTCAAAGGAAAGTCGTTTCTATTGCCAACTTCTCCAATTGTTTGGTTGCACATTTGTCTCTATCATAGGGCACAGAGGGTTTTTGTTTTATATTTCAAAATAGACAAATCTATGAGCAAACACGACTATTGGAGGGTCCAAAATTGCCCCTTTTAGGTATATAAGGACACCTAGGGCATTGTTGTCCAACTTATTAAGGCTAAACAAAGGACCACAAAATCAGATGCTAGGTGAAAATTGCAATTTGAAGTCAATGTAAGTAGAATAAAACATGGTCAAATCACAGAAGGCCAAAAATGTTAAATTGCTTGCTTGATTGTGATGGTTCATATTCCCAAATTGCATCATCTTGATTAACACTTTTGGAACTATCCACTTTCCTTGATCACATTTCATCTTCACATTTTCATGTTCAGGAATCCACCTTGTGATGTCGTTCTCCTTGCATTTCCATTCTCATGTTTGAAATCCTTCTTCTTGTGATGTTTTTGTTTCGCATTGCAATCCTCATCCTTGGAATCTTTCACCTTGAATGTTCTTGACCTTGATACCCTTGTAGCTGAACAATCCTTCATGTCAAAATGTCTTCTACTTTGATCTTGGAAATAGAAATCCAAGTTCGTTGTTGTATTCTTCCTTGTCATCTCCTTGAATGTTTTGATATCTTCGATATTGATCCTCTTTATGTTGAGATTGAGCCTTCATGTTGTGATGGAAACCTTCTTTGTCATCTTCCTTGGAATGAACCCTTGATGCTATTCAATCTTACAGCTGCCTTTTCATTCCTTCTTGAAATGTTTCTCTTTCCCATCATCATCTTGGATATCTTGATCTCGATCTTTCTTTGTGTTAATGAGTCCTTCCATGTTGTAGAGCAATCTGCCATGTTGCATTGTGAAGTCCTTTCATCTTGCACGCTCCCTTGCATGACTTAGATCCTTGGATTTCCTCATTCCACGCAATCAATCTGAAAAGAAAGAAAACACCATGGATTATGATAGCAAATGAAACCCTAAGTTAATAAAATGCAAATTGCAAGATAATCATGCTAAAACTGAAAGCTCAAGGTTCTTGCATTTGTAATTCATATCGAAGAAATTAAAAGAAAATTCATTAGCAATCGATCTTCAATAGAAACCTATGAAACAACATCATCAGCATCATTGATAATTCATAAAAATTGTTTCACAAACACTTCCACAATCTAGAAATGGCGTCTTCAACTTGGAAAATTTGGAAATGATTTGGAAACCCTTGAAAATCACTCTGAAACACTTTCACTTTAGGTCTGGAAATGCAAGTCTCAGGTCTGATCTTTATGTGAATTTTCTTGTGACCTGCCTTGCAAATTGCCTCCCTTTGAATCTGGTCCAATTTCTCTAGGAAATTCACTCTCATTCTGCTGGTAATCGCCTTACTTCACACCTGATCTTGTAATGTCCCCTTCTCCTTAGCACATGGACATTCACAAGGTTGGCCTATTATTTGACCCTCGGAGGCCAAGGCGTTGAATAGAGGGTCGACTTGGCGGATGCTGATGGCTTCACATTTTTATTTCTACATGGTTTTTGATGAGATTACATGTATGATGTTATAATTGCACTTTATAACATAATATTATTTTTATAATTAAAGTGCAATTAAATAATTAAAGTGTAAAAAGAGAATGAGTTAGTTAGAGAATAATCTTCTAGGAAGAACTAATCATGTGGAGAGATAAGGATAAATAGAGGGGGTTGGCTCATTGTGCATCATCGGTTGTTTGACATTTTCTCTTGTATTGTGGTTGTGGAGCCAAGGGTTTCTGCAGATTTGGTCATAGGGAACGATACCTCCCTTTGATTTGCATAACTGAGTGGGTGAGAGATCCTCCAAAGGGTTGCCTTGCGAGTGAAGGATATTCAGTCCTTCATCTGAGCTAATTGGGGTTTGATATAAGTTTTCATGGTGAACGATTTTTGGTGAAGACTTCAGCTCTTTGGTGAATAAACATCGATGATTTTCTTGGAGCATATTGGAGGTCAATTTTGAAGAGAGTTGCAGGCATTTCAGATCTGAGACAAACTCGATCAGTCCTTCCATGTCCCACGATTTTCATCACAACTCCTATTTCATGCATCAATTTCATCTATGGTTTGGAGTGCCCTCTTTGGTTAAGGTCAACAAAGGTATTTGATGATTGAAGGGAGCTGAATCTGCTGGTATTTATTTGTTATTCTCATTTACCTCAGAACAGGGGCGATTTTGGTGAATGGGCCGAATTGGCATAAGGTGTGCATAAGGCGTCTTGATATTGCTTGCTTCTTCACTTCTACACCTAGGCGATGTATTCAGGTTCTCTTTGGCACTATTTACAATAAGTTTCAGTTATGTGTGTGTGTGAATTCATGGCTGTCATTTGTACTCAGACACACTGAAAATTATTGTTGTTTAGCCAAGAGTCTTTGGCCCTTATCTAGACATTGTAATAAGTCTATTGTCTTTTAATAAAGGGAGATATAAGGTTGCATTTAGTCTATATGTTGTTACATGATTGTATGCCAACTATTTGTCAAAATTACAGTCTGATGTAGCTACATGTTTCTGCATAACTATTCATGCTATTACATCAAAACAAAATAATACAAGTTGCATTATCATCCTTGGTTATTGTCCTATCTGTTGCAAGTCATCCGTATTGGTAAACCAAATTTTCTAGTGTCAAAATTAGTCTTAAGTATTGCATCAATCAGAACAGCATAACACATAAGTGGTCTAGGAACTGCATTACACGCAGGTTATACAAGTTCGAACAGCAAAGTAATCAGTACATTGTTTGACAATATCCCTTGGATACCTTAGTTAATAACAGCAGGGATATTACAGATCTGCTCTGCTTTTACCTTAATTTTGAATTGGATTGATGTGGAAATGAATTGTTTTCTTCTTTTATATATAGGCATTTCATATTTGAATTGCACTTTCCTCTTACAAGGCCGACCTAGGTGGTATTTTTACTTGTTTTCAATTTGTGACCTCGAACTTCTTCCAAGTTGAGCAGTCAGGTCAGCCCTCTTTGATGTTACATTTGACCTTGCTTGAACACATATAAATGTAAGTTGAGCAGTCAATTCTCCAATCACACCTCACACTTGCACATGCATTACTTCTGCTCTGCAAATTTGCATTCCTCCTAGGTCTACCCCAATTTGGACTTGAATGAGTTTGAAAATGAATAGAATGTTTGGCAATTGATCTCACATATATACTTGTTCACTTACCCCTCCTAATCAGGTCGGCCTGATTGCATTTAAATTGTCTTACTTCTATCCTTGTAGGGCTGACTTGATGTTTTGCAATTATGTCTCATCCTTGAGGGAGGCCGACTTGGCATCTTGGTTTGCAATGTTTTAAACATGCCCCTTGGGCGGGATTTAGAAGGGGAGAGGAAATTTGATTAGAGCGCATTTTCTTGTCTTCTAGGAAATGATGAGGGTGGAATTGCAGTATGGAGGTGAATTGCACCCTGATTTAGGGCTAGTAGCCAATCTTACCTTGGGCAGAATTTAGATGCCTAGAGCACATTTCGTCTTTGAGGGAGCGGAATTGCAGTTATATAGTGAAATAGCACCCTTCCTCTTTGGACTTCGCTGATTTCACTACACCACTTGGCAGGATTTAACATGGAAGTGAAATTGGTGTTGATGTGTTTTTTATGACACCTTCAAACACACAATAAAATACTGAGTATCTTATCCTCTCTTGAACAAAGACCTCTCGGATGCTAAACAATGTGATCAAACAAGACAACTCCAAGGTTCCAATAGTCAAGTCTTTACCTTCTGCATGGATAGACTCAGTGATTGTGATGTGATTTGCTGGAATCACAGGGGGGACTTACATTATACAATGAACTCCTGCTTGAATGCTGCTGGAACATGGAAGATTACTTGACTTAAAATAAGATAGAAGGATGAGGGTTTAGGAAGCTAGCCTAATCCTAGGATGTAAGAAACTATGAATAATTTAGTGAAATTCTACCATGCTTTGTTTCACCATACAATGAACAACTAGGCAAAGCTGGTGTGATCTTCTAAGGAGAGAAAAATGATGTTCAAATTACTACCAACGACATAGATACCATCCATGCAATGCATACCAATGAGCGAGTAGCAATTGAAGTTAAGCTAATGTAGAGAGTAATAAGTTTTGTAAACCGGCTTTAACATAGATATTAAAATAAATTGATAAAGTCATTTTAATTCTCAAGATTAATTAAAATATCAAAAAGGGTGGGAATTGAAAAAGTTCATCTAAAGTTTTTGGGGAATTTTATAAAAGGTCATTTCGAGGCCCATTCTTAGATGCTTAGATTATTTTGCTTTTTTGGTTTTTGAAAGTTTCTGGAAGTTGGAAACCCTAAGACGAAAACTCTAAGGCTGGGTTCAGTAGTGAGACTAATCCCCTAGCTAGTGGTTGGAGATTTCACTGAGAAGTCTCTGTGTTTTGAATGTTTGAGATCTTCAGGAAATTTGTGAAGTCGCTTACAGACGAAAATTTCAGAGATTTGAAGGTTTTCTATAGCTGGTATCTTGGATGCCATTATTGATGCTATTTGGTTAGGTGTTGGGAAGAGTCGAATCATCAAAGGTATTGTTGGATTGCCATTATAATCAAATCATTGGAGGTTGTAAATGTTATATTCTATCATTTGCTGGTGGTAAGACCATGTATGGTGGGGATAAAGTTATAATTAAGCTTTGCAGACTAGTTTGATGTGATGAAGTCAGCAGCTTAAGTTGAACTAGTGCTATTTTTCCTTGGAATGGATATGATGAAGTCACTAAAGCTAGCCGAGGTTTTGGGGGCTCACTGGAAGTGAGTCAAGTAGGTCGTGAATTTCACTAGCAAGTGGAAGTCTGGGGATCCCATCATGAAGTGGAAGTGAGGATGACTTCTCCAAGTTGTTGATTTTATGAATCCTTCCACCCTTCATCAGACTTTCCTTTGCTTGATCATCATAAAGATGTGAATGAGCAATGCTTACTTTCCAACTCCTTCACCAACCTTGGTGCCTTCAAGCACCTAGCTGATCATTTGACTTCACCTTCAATATGCTGCTAACCATCTTTCAATTTGCTCCAAACAAGCCTAACATGCTAAGGAGAATTTCCCCTAGGTTGTGGATTTGAGGGTATGAAGGAAGTTTCCTTCCTTGATTCTAACCTAAGGAATCCCACATGCTTATTTGACTGCCTACCGCACTTAAGATTCATTATGTCCTGACCTAGAGGTTGCACTGTGAAGCATCACTAAAAGACCATCCTGACTCTAACTATCACTTGGCCTGCACCTATCACTTAAGAAGACCCTATTCTAGTCTAGAGGAAGACTTGACTACTATGAGACTACCCAACTTGATCACTTCCTAACAATCAAAGGCACTGAATTCCTCACAAGTGAAACATTAAAGACTAAAGAAGCTATTGCCAAGCTAGACAACTAAACTAAGGCAACTAACCTATAACCAAAAAGCGGGGGTGCCCATTTGCAATGGGGTAATGTGTGAAAATGCCACAACAAGCGGAAATTAGGAGAGTAAATTTTTGCTCAAGCACATTTTCACTTGAAGAAATTTTTCATGCCTTGGAATGAAAATCTTTATCTTGGAATGAAAATATTGAGCGGAAATGAGTCTTGGAAAGGAAATGTTTGAGAAGAAATCAAACTTGGAAAGGAAATTGTGAACATTTCTATTCAATGGAAAGGAAATCTCTTGTATTCCACGACTTGGAACTGGAATTCTCTTTCAAAATCCATGATTTTTCATGATTTCCCTTGGAATTGCCCTGATTTTTTTCCTCAAAATTTCATCTTTTCAACTTCGGAATTTTCCTTAATTTTTTCCTCTTGTCATCGTCGGAAAATCTGAACTTGACAAGGAATTTTCCTTGTCTAAGTATCACATTCCTTGGCAATCTTTCCTCATTTTTCCATACTTAGCATTTTCCTTGTTTCATTTTCTTGAAAAACATTTATTCGACAATTTTGAAAATATTTTGCACTTTTGACAACATTTCTTGCACTTTGTCAAGTGAACATTATGAATTCCCTCAGGATCTTGCTTTGCACTTCCTCATCGTGAAGGTCGCCTGTCCATAGATGTCGAACTTAGACTTCCAATTAGAGATTACCCTTGGTCTTGAATTTGAACAACTTCTATTTTCATTCCTTGGAGCAATTGCACATTTCTAATCTCAAGTAAGGAATTTCTCCTAGTCTAGACGGTGGATCGCACATTCAATTCCTATCCTGGACTTGGAATTCCTAACTCAACTTACCCATTCCTAACCTAAGACTTAGTCAATTTCTTGACTCATCTATCCATCTCCAAGGACAAGGTTTTGCACTCTTATTTGCTTCAAGGATTGATCAACTGTTCTTTCCGGATTGACAAGACATCACCCTCCTTGAGAGTTAGGATGTGTGAAAATGTCACAACACGTTCCTCTTGCCCCTTCTTCCCCAATTGACATGGACTTCCTTGGGCCATCGCAAATTGCTTTGATACCAAAAAATTGACTCGATCTATCCAACTCCAAGGACAAGGTTTCGCACTCTTATTCACTTCAAGGATTGATCAACTATTCTTTCTGAATTGACAAGACATTACCCTCCTTAAGAGCTAGGAGACAAAACTACTACCAAGCTATGCAAATCTAAGCAAACAACTAAGCTAACAAGCAAAAAAATAGGGGGTATAGGGGGTCCCCATTTGCAATGGGGCAATGTGTGAAAACATCACAACGCATTCCTTTTGCCCCTTCTTCCCCAATTGACATGGACCTCCTTGGGTCATCGAGAATTGCTTTGATACCAAGAAACTGATGCAGATAAGACCTCCATTTTGCAAACAATCAAACAGAAGCTATGTCAAAATCCTCATCAGTTCCTTCCTATAGCTTCTGCCTCCAAGCCAAGAACACTTCTAACAGAAGCTCTGTCAAAATTCTCATTAGTTCCTTCCTATAGCTCCCACATCCAAGCCAAAAACCTATATAAGTAACGGGACTACCACCAACCAATCAACAAAACCAAAACCTAAAAATAGGATTGTTGCCTCGAGAAAAAGGCGGTGACAAATACACACCAAAAACAAGTAACACAAAAATAAAGAGAAACTCATTCTTGTAGGAGCTAACTCATATATGTCAGTTGCCTCTAGAAAAAGGCGGTGACAAATACATACCAAAAATAGGGAACACAAAAATAAAGAGAAACACATCCTTGCAAGAACTCCTTAAAAGATGTAAATATTGAGAATCGTCGGTTACATTATAGTATTGATAAAGTGATTCAGTTTGACAGATTAATACCGATTTTGCTTGAGGACAAGCAATCTTCGGAAGGGCGAACTATAATTGCCTGCAAAAATTCATCACCAACTGCCAAAAGCAATCAAGGGGAAATTCCATTTGATGAAGATAAGGATAATAAAAAGTGAACGCTAGTCTTCATACTAGCAGTTTAAGATAAATAATCAAATTAAAATTTAATGATGGTTTACAAAGGGCAATGATTGGAAGTTGTGAATTAAAAAATAATTTGCCAAAGGCAGCAACTGATGTCTTCTCTTTCAAGGATCGAATATAAAAGGGAAATCATTTCTTGAAGAGAAGACACCGATAAAAAAACATTTATAAGTTTCTTGAAGAGAAGACATCAATAAGAAAACATTCATCAATCCATCTAAGAATCAAGCAGGCAGTCAATCAGCAAAGATCAGTCAAGCAATCAGCAATTAATCAGTCAAGAAATCACTATTGAATTCGAGGAAGTGACTTGCATATAGGGAGGACAAAAAAGGACAATAACCCTTCCAAGTTCACAAGAGATTTAAGGACAAAAACCCTTATTTCTCTTACCAAGTTTAGATGAAAATCCAAATCTTGATCAAGTAGTATGAAAACCCTCCAAGGTGAAGTAAGAGTTTAAGGATGAAAGCCCTTGAATACTCTTGGCAAGTTAAAGACAAAATCCCTTAATATTGACACTGCTGAGTTAGGGACGAAAGCTTCTGATCTGGCAGATTTGAAAGCACTTCTAAAGAACTTAAGAATTATGTCATGAATTTTTCATCTGAATATTATAACAGATATTCTTAGCTCTGCAAGTTTTAAGGAAGATTGCAGCAGAACAAACCAAGACAAGTTCTATTTTCAGAATTATTGCAAAAATTATAAATCTGAATATTATAATAAAATTTCATCATTTTAGATAAAGTCATATTTATGAACATAGTGCAATTCTCATTTTAAATTGGAATTATTGTTTTGGGGCAAAAATCAAGAATGTTCTAGAAAGGGACATTACAGTTTGGTAGCTCCTCCATCCTACTTCTGACATTCAGTAGTCCTTGAACATTAAAGTTTGGTGACCATGTAAGAGGTGTTGATGCAGGGCTGTAAACTTTGTCTATTTCTGTTTTGTCTCCATTCCTGTTTATTTCAAAACATTGTCAAAAAATCGTATTTATTTTAGCCTTTTTAGTAGCTTTCTTTTTCTGAGCCAGTTATCTTATTGTTCATTCTATTTTTAGCTGAGAAAGTCTATATTTATTATTCTTTTGTATCACTTTGAATTGTTTAAAACTCACCCTCCATTTTTATCTATAATGCTAACTTTTCTTGCTCCAAATTTTTTTTTTGAGAAATGCAAATCTTGCCAACTTATGTGCCTCTTTGTGTTTATTCCATAAGAATGCAGAAATAGATAAAATCATATAAATAAATATACATGTATGTATAAGCAAACATACCTTTTGACTGCCCACAAACTACACCGGACCTCACTTTCAGCCAAATGCATCTTTTTACGCCAAATTCTTTCAAAACGAGAATGTTGATTTTGAAGCAGTTTGGATTCCTTCATTTAAAATGAAGATTATGGATATGATACTTTTATGAAGGTTAATCAAAATATGCCCTGGATTAATCTTGTTAAACACAAGCACGTAGACAAGCAACAAGATCCAGGAATTATTATATTTGATAAAAAATGAATAATTGTCAATCAAGATGCATTAACAGCAATGCTAACAAGGGGGTGCAAATGCCTATCTATTTACATATCCTAAAATAGGAGAATTTTATCTATTGTGTACAACAAATCAAAATCAAGTTTGGAGTTCCTTTTAGAAAAAATGAATTTTAAAGATCGTACAGATTTTCAAGTGAAGTTTTCTTTAATTTAGCTTTTATCGAATTTAATATAATATTGATATATTTTTATGGTTATAGGTGACAAAGTCAATTTTTAATAAATTGACATTTTTGTATGTTGAACCTCCAAATGATAAATTGAAGATAAAATCTAAGCTGAAGCAATTGCTACAACTCTATGAAGATATTGAAATTTATATGTAGAAGGTTCTTTGGCATAGAGCAAAAGGATCATAATGTTCTTGAAAAAAAATATGACAATGCAACACAAGAAATCAATTGGAATAAGTTTTCATTCTCAGACATTGTACAGTTTTGGCATCATTGCAAGTATACGTGAGAGGAAGAACTCAATTCTTTCACCATATTACATCATTTATACGTGGAAGAAATATGGTCGGTAATGTTAAGACACTGATGGAATTGTTACCACTGGTGGGATTGATATGGTGGAATACATGATATATAAAGCAAATGATTAAAAAAAACTCTAAGATAGAAATCATGATAGATGTCATAATAACAAACTTAAGTAGTGGGAAATGTGATGAAATGCTCGAATATGAACTATCAGATCACACCAACATATTATATATTTACAATTTGGAGAGGGCATCACATTTTGTAATGTGCGTAGTGCTAGAAAATGTGTGGCTAATGATTACAAGAGGGTATACTCCTATATAAATTGTGATTGGAAATTTCCAAATTTTAAAAATATAATATGTTGGTGGTGATCTAGATAATTTGATAGTTCATCATTGAAGTATACCTTGGTCATTTGATCACATTTCTCACTACTTAACTTTGTTATCATGACATCCATCACGATGTCTATTTTAAAACTCTCTTTATCATTTGACTTATATATCATGTATTCCACCACATCAATCCCCACCAACGATGACTATTCCATTAGTGTCTAACAATACCAACCATTTTTCTTCCACATATAAATAATGTAATATGGTGGAAATATTGAATTCCTCCTCCTCTGACATATATTTGCAATGATGTCAAAACTATACAATGTCCGAAAATGAAAGTTTATTCCAATTGATTTATTGTGTTGTATTGTCATATCCTTTCTCAAGAACATTATGATCCTTTTGTTTCATGTCAAATAACCTTTCTACATATAAAATTTCAATATCTTTGTAGAAACGTAGCAATTGCTCCAGCTTAGACTTTATCTTCAATTTTATCATTTGGAAGTTCAACATACAAAAAGGTCAATTTATTACTAATAGACTCTGTCACTTGTAACCATAAAAAATATATCAATATTATATTAAATTTGATAAAAAATAAATTAAAAAAAAATTCACCTGAAAATTTGTACGATCTTTAAAACTCATTTTATCTAAAAGGAATTTTGAACTTGATTTTGATATGTTGTACACATTGGATAAAAATTCTCTTATTTTAGGATATGTAAATGGATAAGCATTTGCTCCTCATGCTAGCATTGTTGTTAATGCATCCTGATTGACAATTATTCCTCTATTAAAATATAATAACTCTTGGATTTTGTTGTTTATCAACGAATTTGTGTTTAACAAGACTAATATAAAGCATATTTTGAAATGACTTGATAAAAAGTACGATATCCACAATCTTCATTTTTTAATGACAGAATCCAAACTACTTCAAAATCAACATTTTTGTTGTTGAAGATATACATATATTTGTTGTAACTTTATACACACACAATTGTTGAAGTCACACAATAATAGCAATTACTTTCCCCTCCAAATGATCCACTTCTACCTGTAACACAGTTTATATAAGTGCAAAAGCTATTGTTAATCTCAATCAATTAATTAATGTTCTAATTCTATATAAAGCCAATTTATCACATGGCAAAGATTATAATGTGAGCAAATGACTGAAATTCCTACATAAACAATAGCAACAAATGTTAACTAGGAAGGTATTGTTACAGTGGTTAGCAACTCAGTATCTCAGTATTTGGTGAAGGAAAAAAGGTTAAATTCGATGATATTGTTGGGATTCTTCTCAATGAGGACATGAGAAGGGAAAATCAAGGCACTTCATCAAGAGGTGCCTTAGTAATTGGCAGCAAAAGGAGATCACAAGAAAGAGGTAAAAATAAGTATAGAAGAAAATCTAAGTCGAGCAAAAGATCAAAATCAGAAGGCAGAAATATTAGTTGCTAGTATTGTGTTAAAGAAGGCCACACAAAGGAAAATTGTTAGTCATTCAAGAAGGCTAAAAGTCAATTCAAAAAAACATGAGGCAAATGCAGCATCTAGAGAAGATAAAGATGCTCTTGCTCTAACTATAGGAGAAGCTATAGAAAATGTTTGGGTGCTTGACTCTAAAGCATCATTTCATGCCACATCGCATAGGGAGTATTTCAAAAACTATCAAAGTGTTAACTTTTGTAAGGTTTATCTTGGTGATAATGAACATTGTGATATTGTTGGAAAAGGAGATGTTCTATCGAAACTGAAAAAATGGTAATGATTGGTTGCTATGGGTTGTGTTGATGTGTTTTTTATGCACATGCAAACACAGAATAAAATACCTAAAGGGTACCTTATCCTCTCTTGAATAAAGTCTCTGAATGCTGAAAATGTCGCGAAAAGGATCAATCGGGATGACTTCAAGGTTCTTTGTTGTAGGATCTCTACGTGTGGATAAACACCAGTGGTATGATGTGATTTGCTGGAATCACAAGGGGACTTACACTTGACGACCTAAACGTCTGATTTGCTTTGAATATTGCTGGAACACGGGATTTCACTGGCTTAGATTTGAAAAAAGGGAAAAAGGACGAGGGCGAGGAAAGGATCTAAGCCTAACACTAAGAATGTAGGAGCAATGAATGATCTTTGATGAAATTCTAACTAAGTCTTGTTTTTGACATCCCAGGACCATCTCCACAAGGTTAGTGCCATCTTCGAAGGAAAGTTTTATGATGTTCAGATCATCACTACAGGCATAGACACCATCAGGCTGATGCATATCAATGAAGAAGCGACAATTGAAGTTAAGCTTAAGCTGAATGATTCCAGTTGACTACACAAGGCAAGTCTGCAATCAACAAACTGCTAGTAGTATGAATATACGAATTTCACCATCAATCAAACACATTTCTTCCACTCATCTAATAACATGAAATCAAATATGAGAAGTATAGAGACCATGCAAATTGTTGAATCGACCCATAAATTTCACCATTTCTTCAATGAAGTTTTACAAGTCCTTTACAACAACATATTGGCAACAATCTTTGCTTTCTCTTTCTATTCTACTCTAATTGCTATTCTATCAACTGACTATCTACTATTAGCTAACTATTCACCTTCTAACTACTCTCTATTCGCCTTTACAAAATGAGGAGTCGGGGCTTATATAGTGCCCTTAATACAATTCAATGGCTAAGATCAATTTGAGATCAATGGCCAAGATTCAACAATGAAAACCCTAATTAGGGTTTGTTACAACAAACTTAATGCTGACCAATGAAATAATTGTATTAATTGGACACGTCTTCTCTGGAAAATTCGACCAATGGATAGCTGGGGTAGGTACATCGAAGTTTGTGCCACCTTTAATGAGTCAGGTACATTGAATCTGGACATGTTGATGTGGACCAATCCGATTGGAGGAGTGATGACTAGGATGCCACCTTGTCTGATACTTGGTTGATATCCAATTAGATGATGCTTTCCTTCAAATGCTGGACTGGAAGATAGATGGAGAAGGTCGTCCTTATTGATGATGGACCGGAAGATAGATGGAGAAGGTCGTCCTTGTCCTTGCCCGATCTTCTTTGAGAGTCTGCTAAGTAGTTGATCTTCAGACTCCGGGGTCGCCATTTGATGCCTACAAAAAAAGATTAAAGTTAGTCTTTGAGCATCAAACCTTAAAGCATAGAATTCCAGACCTTTCAAAGGAATAGTTTAAGATATTAATTTGAAAAAGACATGATAAATCAAGAATTACACATTTTCAAATTAATTATGAATGGAAATTGGATTTTCAAGACTTAGACTTTACAAAATTGCTACGAAATCACAATAAGCCTTGAATAAGAACTTCAAAAAAAAAAAAAAGATTCTTCATACCTCCTCCTTGAATGCTTAACTACAAAACCTTAAAAAATGATGAAAGAAGACCGGATTTTGATGGACAAGGCTTAGATTATAGTCCTCTCTTGGATGAATTACGCCTCCATTAGCCTTTAAAATGAATTTCACCTTCTTTAGTCTCCACACTTAGCAAAATTTCGCCTTCAAACACCTTCCAAAATCTGGAAATTATCCTCCAGCTTGCTCAATTTCGAACCTCCAAATATGCTCTTCAAGTTCGCATGAGAGATAATGCAAGAATGATTTGAATTTGCTAAAGAACCTCTCCCATTATATAGAGCGCTCATCTTGATTTACCATGAGGCCGACCTAGCAAATAAACAAAAAATAAAATAAAATCCCTTTTAGAAGGAGGCCGACTTAAGTATTTAGTAGTAAAATAGGATAAAATCCCACTTAAAAGGAGGCTGACATGTTTATTTAGCCAATAAATGTGTTTTGAGCGCTCACCTTGATTTTTTAAGTTTTAAAATTAATTCCAAGGTTTCAAAGGTGGTTTTTTTCATTTGTTTTAAGGCTTGGAAATTAGTTAATTAAATTATAAAGGCCTTAATTCATGCGAACTTGATTTAGCTTCCCAAATGTCTTGAATTTGGCAAATTTAGTGAAAATTGTGGGCTAGCTTAGGAATATTAAGGTTTGATCAAGACTTAATGAAACTTGTTTCCTCCTTGAGCATCAAAATATCCAAAGTGATGGTTTGAACTCCTTGTCTAGACTTGCTCACTTGATAAAATTGAAATTTTCTCAACCAATATTTGCAAATTTCTTTGTATTCTAAATCTTGCAATTTGCCTTGGACTCAATCAAACAAGGTTAAATGATAGATTTTTGATATTTTCGCCCTGGACCCTCTAGAAGGGTCAGGAGCGATTTTTCCAATTAGGTCTAGAATATCTCATTTCTTTCACTCCAAAATCTCCTGGAAGGCGAGCTTATGCTTGTTTCGACCTAATCAAGTCTTGCATTTTAATTTTTTGTCAGGAAATTAGGTGAAAATGTGAATTTCGCTCTGGACCCTCTGGAAGGGTCAAGAGCGATTTTTGCTTTTTGTAGCTCATTTTTTATCATTCCAACTTCAATCCACCTCTCAATGCTAGGAAATATCTTTCTTCTTTCTCCCAATCCAAGTTTGATTTTGTTTTGCAAGGCAGAATGGGAGATTTTAGGATTTTCGCCTTGGGCCTCCTGAGAGGGTCAGGAGCGAATTTTGAATTTTAGGCATATTTCTTTATGCTTTTAACTTGACATCACTTCTAAGGCAAAGAACATCATGCCTCCCTCCCATCCAAATCATGAATAGCAAGATCTTGTCTTAATTTTGCAAAAAAAAAGGGAAGAACTTGGAAATTTCGCCCTGGGCCCTCAACAAGGGTCAGGAGCGATTTTTGCAATTTTGACTAAAAATCTTCATTTTTCCAACTTGAAACTCCTTTGCAAGGTAGGTTCTCATCTTTCATCATGCTTTTGACACTTCATTTCAACCAAACCAAGCAAGAAAGCCTCCTTCTAAGCCTTTTTGCCTTGGACCCTCAGCAAGGGTCAGGAGCGAATTTTGCAATCTAGACTCAAAATGTTTCATTTTTCACCTTGAAACCTCTTTGACATTCCAAAACTAAGCAAAAACATCCCCCATAAAATTTTCGCCCTGGACCCTCTGGAAGGGTCGAGCGAATTTTAGGTTTTCAACAAAGTCCTTCATCTTTTCATGTTGACACTTTCTCAGGTGGGTAAAGGGAGATGTCCTTGTTTCATCTATGTCCAAAACTTGACTTTTTTCATTGCAAGATGAGAGCTATTGGGAATTTCGCTTTGGATCCTCTGGAAGGGTCAAGAGCGAAATTGCCTTCCTTGTCCAGAATTTATCATTTTGCATGCTTCCAAACCTTTGAATGATGTTCAACCTTCATTCCAAGAGACCCTGCATAAAACAAGTTAGCCAAAATTAGTGAAAAATAAGCTCATATAAAATTTTCGCCCTGGACCCTCTGGAAGGGTCAGGAGCAAAATCCTCATTTTAGGCTAAACTGCTCAAAATTTAAGTTTCAAACCTCTTCACAAGGCAAAGTCAGGTCATTTTCAAGGCCAGGAACAAGTTTTCAAGCTCAAACAAGGCAGCAAATGAATTTTATAATGAATTTCGCTTCAGGAGCGAAATTCCTCTTCCAGGCTAGAATCCATCATTTTCTCGAGGTTTTCAAATATTTCCAATTTTCCCTTCAAAATACCTTGCAAGTCAAAATTTGGTCAAATAAGGCAAGAAATCAGTCCGAGGTTGATTTTCGCCCTAGACCCTCTGGAAGGGTCTGGAGCGAAATTCACTTTGGACCCTCTAGAAGGGTCAGGAGCGAAATTTGACTTTTTGAACTCTCCGTCAGGATCATTTTATGTTAAGTATAAGTGACATTTCCTTCTATCTTTCTTCTTTCTTATACTTTAAGTTATATTCCATATATACTTTCAGGATATTTGAGAGTGGTTTCAGACCTCCAGGAATTATATTGCAAAATCTAGTTTTTGGAGGATTCTTCAGTTTTCCAGACTTAGTCAAATTTCAGGATCAGGACATTCCAGACTTAGCCAAATTTCAGGATCAGGACATTCCAGACTTAGACAAATTTCAAGATCAGGACATTCCAGACTTCATCACTCACCAACTTGACCTAACTCAAGCAGAACCTGCTATCCAGGTGATCTCCCTGGCGACACTCGAAAGCTAAAGGCTAACAGACAAAACCCTAAAAGACCTAGAAAACAAACCCTAGAAAGCAAAAAGCAGGGGTCCCCATTTGCAATGGGGCGATGTGTGAAATGGTCACAACAGGTTGTTAGACATGCCCCTCTGTAATGTCCCTAATTTTTCAAGTCACAATTAATTAAATTGATTTTTATTAAGTTGTCAAAAAATAAAATAAAATATTCAAATGATGAATTAATATTAATTAATTGTCAATGGGCCCTTGGTCTGCTGGTGAAGTTGAATGGCTCCAAATGAGCCCACCAGGGATCAAGTCTTGTTGAGTGCAAAGGCTCTGACATCATAAGGGATGAGGCCAAGATCGTGCCCCGGAAGAATTTGGCGGAATGGATACCCCTCAATCCTCGGGTTTCAGCCTATAAGCTCGTGCTCCCATAATGGGTGGCAAAAACTTCTCCGTGAAGGCCCTCACTGGGTTGATGGCTCACAAGCTTTGTGCCCTTGTTGGGCTACTGTGCTCACAAGTCTGAACCTCCATCAAAAAAAATTATTAATTAATTTATTAAATAATAAAATATTATTATATGTCACTTTATCAAATAAGTTCTCCAAAACATAATAAATATTTTAGTCAGCCAAGTCAGCCTAATGTTCTAGATGCTTCTTGGAGTTCTTTATAAGGAGGTTGAATGGAAGAAAGAAGGCATGCTTGATATGATGTTTTAGATTTTATAAACAAATTAAGATGTCTAGAGACAAAAACCTTCAGGAGCTTGACAGAAGGACTGGATGAAAACTTGGTTCTTCCAAAGGGGTGGATTTGCGACGGAGTTCACAGCTGTGCCAAATTTGTGAAGCCTCCATTGGAGACAAATTTGTAAGGTTTGAAAGCTTGTTTAAGAAATAAAGATATATGTATCTATTTCAATCAGAAAATTATTAGAATAATATCTTTCTCTTTGTGTTATTAATGATCATTTAAGTTGTTTCTAATTTCGCCTCTAGTTAACGATTGTTTCTTTTAGAAACATCGTCTTTGTAACTCTATTTAAAGGAGCTTTGTCTCCTCGATTAATTGAACAACATCGATTCTTTGAAATCCATATGCTTTTGCATCTGTATTATGGTATCAGAGCCTTGGTTATTTTCGAAATAATTTTTCAATTAAAAATTCGTCATGAATTTTTAACAGTTTTTTTTGAAAAATTTATTTGTTTATTCGAAATTGCTACTTTGGCAGTTCGTTTTGGCTGCAACTACTAGGGTTTTCTGGCTATTTTCTGCCCTCTCCTGCGACCTGTCTCTCCTGCATTTCGTGCAACCACGCGACGCGTTTTTTTTCCGCCTGCAGATTTTTTTTTCCCTACCATTTTTGGACGGAAATCTGCATTTTCGGCTAGGGTTTTGACCCTCCAGATTCAGTCGAAATTTTTTTTCTGAGCATAGATTGTGGTGGGTTTTTCGAGATCTCAACTGGGTCGTCGTCAAAATTTTTTGGGTGCCTCGATTTTCGAGCCAGCGGATCCAGATTCTGACAGTAGATTTTTTTTGGGTTTTTTCGCAAGGATTTCTAGGTTGTCTTCGGATTTTTCTGGGTCAGCCAGAATTTTTTTTCTTGAAATTCGTGCCCACCGTACTTCATTTTTTGAAGTATGTACCTGCATCTGCCTCTGTTTCTGCATTGGGATTCGAATTTTTTGAATTCTGTGCCAACGCCTCTTCTCAGGTTTTTCGTTTTCCGTGCATTAGGAAATGTGCAAGATGGTGTCATTGACCAACTTGATGTTGGAAGGCAGTCAGGTTTTGTGCACTTAGCATCTTCTCAGTACCTCGTTTTTTGTACCTCAAAAAATGTGAAGATGGCTTATGGGCATCGATGTTTGTTTCAGTTTTTAATACTTTTTTACCTAAAAAAAAAATTCTGATGGGTTTCAATATTTTTTCCCTTAAAAAAATCTGTGGGTTTTAATAATTTTGTCCTAAAAATTATCTGTGGGTTTTTAAATATTTTTTGTCCCTGTAAAAAAAAATCATGAGGGTTTATTATTTTTTCCTCAAAAATTGTACTTTGCTGCAGTCAGTTTTTCGTCGCACCTAGAGTTGTGCGAACATCTGCACTAGTCTCTTGTTTGCAGTCTATTTTTCGGGCATCTTGCTCATCTGCAATAGTTTGGAGGGTTTGCCGATTTTTTCCTCAAAATCGTGACAACTATTCTTGGTGTGTCTCTAGTTACAGGGAGGAACAGTTCTCCAACATCAGGTTGGACGGTTGGTGTTGTTTTGGGTATCTCTAGAAGTTCTGCAATTTCTGGGAGGGTTGGTGGCAGACTCATCTCAAGTGGCAAAGTTAGTGGCAGGGTCTTGTCTTCTGTTGCAGCATGTTCTAAGAAGAAGAGGGCAACCTTCTCTGTTATTTCTCTTGGTAATTAGAATGATGACCATTAAGGGAGGGTATTAGAATAATATCTTTCTCTTTGTGTTATTAATGATCATTTAAGTTGTTTCTAATTTCGCCTCTAGTTAACGATTGTTTCTTTTAGAAACATCGTCTTTGTAACTCTATTTAAAGGAGCTTTGTCTCCTCGATTAATTGAACAACATCGATTCTTTGAAATCCATATGCTTTTGCATCTGTATTAAAAATAAGGTTTCAGTATTCAAAATATTATATTGTCTAAAAGAAGTTGTGAAGATTAAATAAGAATATTGCATCTTGTATGAAGGTTTATATCTTTGAGTTGGTATAATGATCTACCGCTGAGTATTAGCCGCGTAATTTTCTTAATCGTTGTTTTTGATGTCGCTCTCGTTGAAGTTTGGAATGCAATTATTGTCAATCTATGACTTTAATATAATAGCCGGTTCAATAGAGGCTCTTATTCAATATTGCTGCCCACAACATGGAGAAAGGTATGCGAATAGATGGAAATAATATTTCTAAAGGCATTCGATTATTTATTTTGAGGAAGGCATCGTTCTAATACTTTATCAAAAGATGCAAGACTTCTAATGTTGGGTCGTTTAATTATCTCCCATCGGGCCTATGTGGTATTAGAGTACATCCTTGATAGGGAGCTTCAGGTCATTGAAATATAATGTTGATTCCTAAAGATTGGCTTGATTAATATTATCGATGGCTTACATATTTCTAATGTTCAGCGATTGATTTTTCTAAATGTTCATAATTGATGCTGGGAGAATTGAAGTGGTGGTTCAGGTTCCAATTCATGGATGTTGAATTGGGACTATCTAATGGAATAAGGTTGAGTACTTTGTACGTAGTTGGTGCGAGAGGAGATTCCAGGGAAAAGCGGTGAAGTCTACATTTGTTTGTTTGTAACCGTGGGTGATTATCTGACAAATTGTGGCTTGTTTAGAAGCCATTTCATTTCTAAGTGTGATTTCAAGGAGCCTAGAGTCGAGTTTTAGTCAGGCCACTGCAAATGAGGAGACAATTATCATAGCTATCTATATTGTTGAAGCGCTTTCCAACACCAAAGCAAATTGTCTCTTCTTTCTCTCCCTTCAGGCAAGGTATTCTATGTGCTAGCTATTGGCACCTATTTGAAACATAGTCAATTTTACACTTTAGGTTCTGCCAATAACCCATGGAAAATAACATTTCCTATGAGCAAATTAATCTTTGCATGTGTCCTCTAGTCTAATGATTTGTTGAAGAGGATTTGGTTTAAACCTCCCCATAAAGAAGTTTTCTGAAAAGCATTTCTAAGAGGCAAAGTAAAAAAAACTCAAGTTTCATACGCACAGCTAGATGACTTGATTAATTTCCACCTTTTGAAGACATATTATGTATGTCAGCATGTGATTGCAAAAGGTTGATTCAAAAAAGCATTCAAAGAAGGAAGAAATATAGTCATCCCAAAGTCGAACCCGGACCCGACCATAATATTTAAATAATACTGAAAACTTTGGGATCTATTATGAGTCAGGGCTTCAGACTTTCTTCGAACTTTCAAACTAATATGCAAACCGAGTTCGTGAATTCTGATTTCCCACAACCTCCCAACTTGGCCGACACCATGGTCTACAACAGAGAAACCGTGGTTTTCTTGACTGAGATAACTCTTATCTAAGACGTTCATCCTCTCACAAGATTTCATCTTCTGCACGATCTTATCTTAGCAAAGGATAGCCCTACAAGTGCACAAATATCCATGGCATGTGAACTATTTGTCAAAATGCTGAAAAGAAGTATGGTCTCATGGAACGCGACAAGTTAAAGGAAACCAAGTCTCATAATTGCGATGATGACACACGTTCGGATGCAATAGGAGATATTGTTGTCGAAGACATAGCTGGGAATTGAAGCTGCAATAGAATTGTAATCGCAAGCCCATCAGCTCTATGATCATCCTTGGTTATATTGTAGTCACAGATTCAATTTAGATGCTCCACAAGTTCCCAAAGTCCTCGGCCAGCCTCATTTATGAATGGAAATTGCCCCTTTGTCCAAATGAGTGGTTGAAGAATGCAAAATCAAGAGTATGTCGCACTAGTGTGTGATAAGCTTCCTGTCTTTAAAAGGTGAACACCAATTTCATAATAAGTCTCAAGGAGAGTGTCTAAAACCTTCATGAGGAAACTATTGTGGAAGTTCAAGCGAGAATTGGATATACAGGGGAATAACAGTTTTAAGTTCTACAAATGGATATCTTTCTGATTCGTATATCAGATATTCCACGAAGAGGATGTTTGAAAACATCGTCTGAGCTTGGGTTATCATTCATCAGCTGTTTTCATACCATTTTTATAATTCTATAACTATTTCAAAATGGGGAGCATATCTCAGTGTGTTGTTGGTCAAAAGGAAAAGTCTGTAAGTTTTTATGTTGATTCAAAGTTCAAGGAACCTTTTGGGTCAGGGAGGAGCAAATTTAGTAAATATGGCTCAAGACATAGAAACTCAGACAGGATATCAAGCTCTATGCCATGGTCTATAAGAAGCGTAATGGAGAATAGATCACAAGAAGTGAAGAATATAGGTCATTCATTACGAATTGGAGTTTGCAGAATAGTCTTTCCAAAAGATCTTTAAGTTGTCGAAGAGGTCATTTAATCCACAAGATAAGGTCCTTCAAAGTTCTGACAGCTTTCACATCCCCTTCATCTATGGTATTTGAAAGAGGAGAGCTTATGATGAATCCAATACAAATTGCCAAAGAATACTTGTCAACATACTTCATAATTGACTTTCTTGTTGCGATGCCTCTTCCTCGGAAGTTGTAAGGACCGGTAGACAATTTAATCAAACAGCCTTGGCGGGGGATGTTTACAATTTACTTCTGTTCGTTCATGCAAGTCATGCTGTTGCAGCTTGCTGGTATTTATTTGCACTGGATCGGATGGTTACATGTTGGAAAGAAGAATGCGAGCCTGATAATAATTGTATTCTGGATTATGTATACTGTGGAAATAAATATGGATGATTGTTTATTGGATGCAATTTGTGAGCGTCTTAAAACATCCTTTGATACTGAAGATGCATGCATAGTAAGAGAAGGAGAATATGTAGATGAGATGCTTTTTATCATTCGAGGCCACATAGAAAGGGTGACAACAAATGGAGGAAGAATTAGATTTTTCAATCATGATCTTTTGAGACAGATTTTTATGGGGAGGAACTACAGACATGGGCTTTAGATCCAAAGTCTGGTACAAGCCTTCCATTATCAATGAGAACGGTGAAAGCTTTGTCAGAGGTAGAGGTATTCTCCTTAAGGGCAGAGCGTATTTGCAACATACCTTTCACTTCCACTCCCAACATTGGCGAACATGGGCTGCTTGTTTCATTCAAGCAACCTGGCACAGTCACTGCACAAGGAAGCATGCTGAATTTCTTCTTAGCAAACAGCACAAATTGCCAAGTGCTATGATACTCTTCATGGCATGCACAAAAATTGTAATATGAAATCATCAACTCAAGCCAAGAAGGTTCATCACAACATAATAATTTGAAGACCATGATTACTGATTGGATCAAGAAGAAGCCTTATTTAACATATTTCAAATGTTGATTATGTAGACCAACAAATACAATCTATAAAAACATTTGTGGTGGGCCCAAGTGTGATTTTAATTCTTTAAAGGCTTTCTACTAAATGGCAACATTCGAAATACCTGAGTTTTCCTTTTATTTTGAAGCGTTATAATGTTGAGAAAAAGAAAAAAAAGCAGCAGTTACAATTGCAAGAAAGGAGGTAATTACGGAAGATGAAACCGAAAAGACAGAGGAGCTCTCTTTAGATATGAGATAAAGAGAAATTACGGAGGGAGTTCCGTGGAAGAAGGAGATGGCAGTGTGTGTTTTTTTGTTTGGAAGCATGATCTTCCCGTACAGATGTAGAGTCTTTGAACTCTTTAATTTTGTTAAGGAAATAAAGGAGACTTCTGAGTCTTTGCAATCTATTAAATTTCTTTTTGATTGTCATTTACTGTGTAATATGCAATCATTCTTGTACATTTTATTCTGTCATATCAAATTGTGGTTGTGATTATCATATGAACTTTGAGTCTGGAAATAATCACATCATCCAAAGGAACCACTGCGCATTTTTCTATTCATCTCTTGTGGGTGTTGGGTGGGTGAACTTTGTATCATTTACCTCAGTTTCCTTTCTATTCCAAAATTCATAATCGCATCTGAAGCATGGCTATGCTCAGGTGTTAGTTGCCTTTTCTGCTTTACGGTTAAAAGCATATCCCCAATTTAGGTTACATCAGAGGAGGGAGTTGTACCTCTAAAAATTCAAAGGAAAAATTGTTAAATCAATTGGTAATTTCTGTTTCTTGTTTGTGACCTCTCCCTCATATTGGGGCATATTGAGTCATTCTTAAAATTATTTTGGAAAGACAAATTTGCTTACTAACACTAGCAATATATCACTGTAATCTTCTGATTGTAAGTGAAGTTGTTCATTTTCCTAAGACTGCAAAATAAAGATGTATTAAGTGCAAGAAATTAGATATTTGTCTTGAGGGATATTACACCCTCAACTCAAAAGGAACTTGATTTCAACTGGGCAATTGGCTGCTCAAGGATGTTGTGTCACTTCCGTGTCAAGTGTATGGCAGGTGACAAAAGGGGCCTTCGTGATTTCTAAAGGAAACAAATTAGGGATTTTGTATGTGCTAGAGGGTCATGCTGAAGTGGGAGCTACAATGATAGTAGTGCACGGCAGCACAGAGCTTTAGCATAAAAGGCTCGATCACATGACCAAATTTTCTACAAAGAGCATGAAAAGAAGACATGGCCGTTGGAATAATTAAGAAAACCATAAAGGAATTATTGGAAATGGGACATATTTGACATAGCTCTAGCCCTTTGCTTGCTATGTAGTTTTAGCAAAAAAGAAAGATGGTAACATGAGGATGTGCATTGATTATAGAGTCCTTAATAGAAAGACCATTAAGAACCACAATAACGAAGTCGTTTGCCTTATTGTATTGAGCTTAAAGGCTTAATTTCGATGCAAAATTTCATCACATTCAAATTGAGAGCTTAAAGGCTTAATATCAATGCAAAATTTCATGTCATTTCATCACATTCAAATTTAGACCCATTAATGGTGTCTCTAGTAGGTCAAGTTGTAATGTCCCCATTTTGAAACAAGATTTAATAATAAATACTAATAATAAAATTAAAATATAAAAGAATAAAAATTAAAATATCAAAAGAAAATAATTATAATTTAGTTAAGTTTAATGAATAGTAAAAAGGCATGAAATGAAAAGTTGCCACTCCCTCGAACATGAGATATAAAAGGGAGAAGGGAACATGGGGATGGAAGTGCAGATCTGTTTGTAAAAGTTTGTGTCCCTTCAAAGGGCAGAATTAATGAAGAGTTGCACTCCTTCAAAGGGTGCTAATGGTGAAAGAGTGTATCTCTTGCCAAAGGGCATACATGATGAAGAGGTGTGACCTCTCCCTCATATTGGGGGATATAAAAGGGAAGAGGGATCAAATGGAATGAGAAAAGGAAAGTGGAATGGGAGGAGATCTAGAGCAGATTCAGAGCATGAATATATAGGGCGAAGCACGAAAAGAATTGCCAAGTCTGCCAGCGAGGGATAAGAACAACAGTCAGAGCAGGTACGTATTTTTATGATTTTCTGAGTTAGCATTAAATCATATCAGTCAGTTTAATGTATGTGCATCACCGAATATAAATTAAGGTGGGTGTTTTTAAATAGATTTATGACAATTAAATTAAATGAAAAGTTAAATTATATATATATATATCAGACAGCATTAAAATCACAGTATTGTTAGACATAACATTTAAAGGTATATCTGCGCACAAATCCAAGAATACAGAATACAATCAAAATTCAGTTACACAAGTTATTATAATGCTGTGAACTCATATGATGCTAATGATATAATAAGTTATAAATTGATTGTAATGGAATAATGACAGTAAATGGTTAATATTGATACAAGTAATACTAACAGAAAACATTGATGATAACCCAACACAAGGCATTAATGTAGTGCAATATAATGTAATGATTATGTCAGCAGTAATTGATTGTCATAATGAGATGAATTGAATAAATGTAATAAATGATTCACTGATGAGATAAATTTAATAAATATAATGATTCACTGGAAATCAGGGATCCTCTCTTAAGTACGCCACTCCATAGTGGATGCCTAATCCCTGCCACATGGAGCCAAGAGGGGTGAAGCATCTGCTCTTGGGCTCAAGGAGGAAGGTAGCTGTGATGAGGGGTAACAGCGATAGAACACCTCGCTGGGTACACCACTCCATGATGGATGCTTAACACCTGCCATATGTGTTAGTTTTCATGATCAGATTATCCACAATAAACAGAAAACTAAAGTTGCACAGTAAAGCATACAAATAGAGGATCACACAACACAAGACTACCCTGGGAAAACCTCCCTCTTGGAGGAAAAACCCAGCAACAAATCAGATCTAGATCCTTTTATTAATTGTAGAATACAATGGCAATAACGATCAGATTACTTATCTAATATAACTGTCAACCTAGGGCAGAATTAGAGTTACAGTCGTAACCCAACTAGGGCACAATGTAACAGCAGAAGCTAACAGACTTATCAGCATACAACTTCCAGCTCTTCATAGTTCTTCACTGAAGATTGCAGACCTAATGATGTTTGTGGACCTTCAAGAGGAACTCGCTATCCTCTTCAATGTATTCACTGTCCAAGATCGCATGTATGGCAAATGCTGATGGCAGAAGTTATTCGCTGATCTTCAGAGGTGGTTCACTTGCCTTCAATGAATATTCGCTAACCTCCAGATCTTGCAGAGCTGACTTCACTTTGATAATGATAAAACTGAATGATGAATACATACAAATGAATCTCTATTTGTATGTGGCATGGAGACCAATTCAAGTCGGCTTTACCTTAAGTTTTGTGCCAAGATTTAATTGCAATTATAAGGCTTACACGTTGCCTTAAGTCTTGCCCTATTTTGGCATCTTCATAGCCCTTTTCGAGTTTGTGCACATAGAGATAGGGCCCAGCCCTATTTACATGCCTCCTTAATGAAGCAGGGCCCAGCCCCCTTTTTGGGATTCAGACAACATTGGAATAGGGCCCAGCCCTATTTGTTTTACACATTACATATAAATACAATAGATAGGGCCCTGCCCTATAAGGATTCGGATGATGCCTTAAGGCAATCCGAATCCTATTTATTTTCCTAACCTAGTTACAAAATCAACAATATGGAGCCATGAGGGATATGGTATCTGCTCTTGCGCCTAGGAGGGAGGATTTCTTGGACACCCTATCCAACTAGCCTACCCTAGTGTAATAAGGAATTGGATAATTAAGGAAAGCAACTTGTTGATTGTAACTAGGCTTATAGGGGTTCGGATTGCCTTAAGGCAACATCCGAACCCCCCTTTAGGACCGGGTCCTATCCTAGGGTAACGTGACCCTTTCTCATTCACATTGCCACGCTATGCCAAAATACATGCCATTTAATTATTGGCGCCAAAACCAAGGAGGCCGACTTACATTTCAAAGTGCAAAAGATGCATATAAATAAATGGCAATTTGTAAGTCAATAAATAATCATCAAGTTTACATACAAAGGCGATTTAGCTCTGCTGTGCGAATTCAAGGAAGAGTGCAAACTATTTCAGATTGGTGCGAAATTGTATTTCAGATTGGTGCGAAATTGTATTTCAGATTGGTGCGAAATTGTCCAAGAGGACATAGTGGTTTTTATGCAAGGCTTTGAAGCATACAAGGGACAGATCTGATATGTGAAGATCAGATTCAAGCTAAGTATTGTACTTATATTTAGAGGAGAATATATAATCTGACCTGTGGGTCTTTCATGCTAGGTTTTCCCAGGGTATGCTTGTTTGTCTACTGTTTTATTTCTGATTTATGTTGGCTTATTAAATACTGCAAATCTGATTACAATCTAGGGCATAATTAATCTAAGTTGATTTACTAAAATACTGCAAATCTGATTACAACCTAAGGCACAATCAATTATATAAATCTATTTAATATACCTAGGGTTTAAAATTACATGGTATTAGAGCTATAGGTGTCATTAACTCCTGATTTTAGCAGATCTATTGTTGCATATAGCTGTTGTTTGTGTTCAGATTAAAGATGTCAGGTTTGAAGGCTGAAGATAGGCTTGAGGGAGCCATTGATTTTGCTGCTTGGAAAGTTCGTATTCTATTGATCCTTGAAGAAAATGACCTACTGAAATTTGTAGAAGAAGAAAGGCTGTCTCCTCCAGAAGATGCTGAAGAGCTGAAACTGTTCAAGAAAGATTCCCTCGAGGCTAGAAGGATCATAATTGAGTCCGTCAAGAATCATCTTGTCACTGTCATATCAAAGTTTACATCTGCCAGAGAAATGATCAAACACTTGGAAGGGATCTATGAAGTCAACAATCTCAGCAGGGCTCTTGCCCTAAGACAGCAACTTCTACACATGAAAATGAAAGAAGAAGACTCAATCATTGCCTACTTCATGAAGATCAATGAACTAAAGGACAAGCTAAGCACTCTTGATTGCCAAATCTCAAATAAAGACCTTGTTATGATTGCATTAAATGGTCTACCAGATGAATGGGAACCATTCATTCGTAGCATTGGTGGAAGAGCCGATCGTCCCAACTTTGAGCATCTTCAATCTGATTGCATCGAAGAGGAATCTCGAATTGAGGTAAGAGGAAAACTCAAGAACTCTCTCAAAGATAATCATGTTCTCTTATCTAAATCTAGGAAAAGTGGTCATTGGAAGAAAGAAAAGAGAAGCAAAGATTTTAGATCCTCCTCCTATGATCCAAGGAAAAAGTCAAGAGATTCCTCTCACATTCGTTGCTTCAGATGTGATAAGTATGGTCACTATGCCAAAGATTGTCAGAATGACCCAAAGGAAAGGGAAGCTAACTTAAATGAAGTTGCCGAACAAAGTGAAGACTATCTTCTTATCTCTGCTCTTTCCAACAATGTTCCTACGGACAGCAATACATGGATACTTGACAGTGGTGCCTCCAGACACATCTCAGGATTTCGTGAGCATCTCTCAGATCTGATTGAAAAAAACACCAATCTTCATGTAGTAATCGGTGATGATGCTCGATACTCGGTAAAAGGTTCTGGCACTACCTCTTTAAAACTAGATTCTGGTATTTCCTTACAACTCTGTGATATTCTATTTGTACCTAGTATTAAAAGAAATCTTATTTCCATTTCGGCTTTAAAAGATAAGAGTTTGCAAATAGCATTTTCTGAAGGGAAAGTACTCGCTTGGTCTAAGAAATCTAACTTCAAATCTGCTCGTATTATTGGAAACAGATATGATAGTTTATATAAGCTTGCAGCTAATCCAATTCAAGCTCTCATTCATGAGACCCTTGAATCATGCGAGCTATGGCATAGAAGATTGGGTCATCTTCACTTTCAAGCTCTTCCCACTCTCGGTAAAATGGTCAAAGGTATGCCTAATCTCAATTTATCTCATGATGATGCTTGTAAAGGTTGTGCAATGGGTAAGAATGTAAAGAATCCCTTTCATAAAAGCGATAGTAGGGCTAAAGAAAGGTTAGAGCTTATTCATTCAGATTTATGTGGTCCTATGTCAGTAGCATCTCCTAGCGGTTTCCTATATTATGTTATCTTCATAGATGATTTCTCTAGGAAAACATGGATCTATTTTCTTAAAACTAAAGAGTCTGAAGAAGTCCTAAACAGATTTAAAGAATTCAAAACCTTAGTTGAAAATACTACAGGAAATCGAATTAAATGTTTGAGGTCTGACAATGGAGGTGAATACACCTCAGGTAGCTTCTATGACTTTTGTGTTAAAGTAGGAATTAAGAGGGAGTTTTGTGTTCCCTACAACCCTCAGCAAAATGGAGTTGCTGAAAGAAAGAACAGGACCATTGTTGAAGCTGCAAGAGCCATGATACGTGATCAGGACTTGCAACCTTTTCTATGGGCAGAAGCATCCAAAACCGCAGTTTATATTCAGAATAGATGTCCTCATCGAGTCCTAAAGGATGTGACACCTGAAGAAGCCTTTTCAGGAATCAAACCAGACATCAGTCACCCAAGGATATTCGGAAGCCCTGTGTATGTTCATGTGCCTAAAGAAAAACGAACCAAGCTGGATCCATTTGGAAAGAAAGGCATCCTAGGCGGATACAGCGAATCTTCCAAAGCCTTCAGGATCTACATTTCAGGTCAAAGGTATGTTGAGGTAAGTAGAGATGTAACTTTTGAAGAAGATATTGCTTTCAAAAGATCTAAAGGTTCATTAATCAACAATGATGATATGGTGATAGAAAAACAAGATTCAATTGTTGATGCTAACCCTGAGTTACAGGAGGAGTCTACTGATCTTCCAGATCAGGAAGTTCAAAATGACTCATCAGAACCCATGCAATCTACCGATATACCTCAAGATATTGTGGTCTGCAAGAAGAGACCACTTTGGGTTAGAAATACAATTCAAGATGCTGAAGGGTTTGCTGCTCCCAGAGGAACCTTCAGAAATAGCAAGAGTGTCCAAAATCACGCCAACTACATTTCTGTGATGTGCAATATAATTGAGTCTAAACCCCACAATATCGGAGAAGCTATGTCCCATCATGCTTGGAAATTAGCCATGGATGA